>NW_027596517.1:0-253803 GCF_964194155.1 Cetorhinus maximus
CGTCGAACATGGAAAGGGAGCAAGTGTTGTCCATCGGTTCGCTTGAGGCCTTCCATGGCCAGTGAGCCCTGCAGGGACTGGAATGCATCATCAGCCCTGGGAACATTATTTTCATTTGTTCATTTCCCTTCGTATTTTTTGTTTTAGTTTCAGTATTCTGTTGAAGGGATGTTAATTAGCTAATTAGTTTAATTGTTTTTTGTTTACTGAAGAGTATAAAGAATGGACTGCTGGGACACTGGGTTGGTTGGTAGGTGGGAGTCAGAGATCTGTCATGTTGCATTCTGTAAGTAAACCAACAATTAAGAAATGAGCTCATGTCTAATTTCACACTTCAACATCAGGCTTGGGATCCATTTAACACGGTAGCAGAGAATGGTTGCCTAAGGGTGAAGATTAGAAACTAAAAAGTTTTTCAGACAAAAGATTGTAATTGGAGTTACTTTTGAGAAGAATGGTTGGAACCAAGTATACAGTGTCAGGGTATGATTTCCCACTGATTTTCTCTATCAGAACCTTATGACCAATGGAAAAGTGAAGTAGATATATACCAAAGATAAAACAAAGTATGGTCTGCCACTTGTTTCTTAATAAAAGCAGGATCAGGTACAAAGGAATTCGTGAGCTAGAGGCTTGTCAATTGGACATTGATGAAGATTTGGATATTCTATTCGTGCTTTATGGATGAAATTTAGAAGAATGTTGATCTATTAAATGCTTATGAGGCACGTTCAGGCATTGATACATTTAGAAAAAGCGGATAGTTAGTTAAATTCCATGAAATATTGCTCTATTGCTCTATGTACAAGATTGCAGGAATTCGTTTTGGAAATTCCTGGCTCAGTGCTTGCTTTCAAATTGGGGATTGGGCTGAAGTGTCACACATGGATGGGTTCCTGGAGTAAACTGGAGTTAGATTCTGAGCGAGTTAGATTCTGAGCGAGAGAGAGAGAGAGACAGATATTCAGTGGTCTCACACAAGGTGGAGAACTGAATGGTTGTAGCCTTGTGACATCGTTTCGTTATGGTGGCAGTACCACAGAAGATTCACAGGCTAAAGAAATGAGGGTGAAGGTATTATTGGCAGATATGGCAGACGAATGGAATGGAGTGATAATAAAAGATAAATGAAACCCAGGCAGACCCATGGAGTTACTGACAGGTGTTTCAGTTGTGGTTTGAAATATCATTATGCGGTAAATTGTGCTAAACAGAACAACAGGGTTTTTGAAGTGGTGTATGACATAGAACCATAGTAAATAGAAACATTGAAAAGTTATGGTGCAGAACGAGGCCATTCAGCCCATCGTGTCTATGCCGGAAGTGGAAGATTGATCAAATGGAGGGAATTGTACTGGTCACAAGAAGCTTCAGCCCAGTAACAAGTGTATTGGTCATGGATTAATTGAATTGCTCAGTGTTGAACAGTGGTTGCAAATCGAGAGACTGATCCGGGGCGGGGTTCTCCCCTCTGCCCCAATTAACCAGTTTATTTGTTGACTGCTGTTCAGGCCAGTAAGGGAGCTTCACATTGAGGAGTTCTCAGAGTGTCCGACCTGCCTCAGCAGCAGCCTCTCCCAGAGAGGTTGCTGTGGCTCTGGAGCTGCTGGCCCTCTGAGTAACTGGACATCATCAGGAGCCCGTCCTCTGTCCTTAGTTGGACAGTGAGCTTGGAGGGGAACAATTAGATGACCACCTCCTGAGAAGGTTGTTTCACTGGTCTCGCTGCCAAGTAAGTGGGGGCTCAGGACCCCATTTGATCCTGATAACAGGGACTAAAGAAGATGTGAAAATCTAGCCCAGAGAGTCAGCCAGAGAGAGAAGGAAATACAGTCAGGCTTTAATATTACATGTGAGCTGTTGGTGGAATTGTCCTATGTCACTGGGTCACATTCATTTCCCAGTCCCTGTGTGGACCCTGTCGCAGGATTAGATATTTTCAAATTTCAGTCACGCTCCCAACAAGAGCTCAGAGTTAAAGGTTTCAAATCAACAAAAGTGGTCCCCTAGTCAAACCAGTTCTGTTCTGGATTAACTTGTCAATGTACAGGAGCCCAGATTGAGAAACATTCCATTGTGATACAGATTCAGGGAGTGAATCAAACTGCTGAGCTGAGGCGTTTCTGGATGGGAGGAATCCCAGTCCGAATCCCAGACACTAAAATAAAAGCAAAATACTGCAGATGCTGGAAATCTGAAATAAAAAAACAAAGGGCGGAATTTTCCAGCTCCATCGTGGGTGGGGGCGGAGTCCGAAAACGTGGTCGGCCATTAAAATGTCTGTTGCCTTCGACGGGGCAGGTGGTGGGAGGGGGCAGAAAAGTCTGGCTAAAGTCAGGAAAAATTCAGCGCGTCTGGCAGGGAGAAACAGAGTGAACATTCCGGGTTGCGACCTTTCATCAATACTGGCAAAGTTTAGAAATGGAACAGGCTTCATTGTAAGGGAAATGGAGGAGGGTGGAAAATAAACACAATTGTGAAGGTCTGTGATGGAGTGGAAAATGGGAGACATTAAATGACAGAAGAGTTGGTGGTAACAGCCAAAGGGAATACTAGTGGAACAAATAAAGAAACAAAAAGATGGGTCCAGAGGAGGTTTCAATGGCAGAATAATGAAGGTCTGCTGCCTGAAAGCAAAACTGGAAACGATTAAGACCGACAAATGCTAAAAAAGAAACAAAATGATATGGGTGGGGAAAGGTTCAGAAATTATGGTCTGAAATTGTTGAACTCAATATTGAGTCCAGAAGGCTATTAAATGCCTAATGGAAAGATAAGGTTCTGTCCCTTGATCTTACGTTGAACTTTACTGGAAGACTTGCAGTCAGCTGAAAACAGGAATGTCAGCATGAGACAAATATGGAGAATTAGAATGACCGGTCACCGGGAGCTTGGGGTCATAGCTGTGGACTGAACAAGGTGTTCCACAAAGCCATCATCCAACCTGTGTTTGGTTTCCCCAATGTAAAGGAGACCATATTCAGAGCAAGAAATAAAGTTTATTAAATTGAATAAAGTCCATGTAAATTTCTGCTTCACCTGGAAGGAGTGTTGGGTCTTGGACTTTGAGGAGAGGGGAGGCATGTTGGCAGGTGTTACATCTCCTGTGGTTACATGGAGAAGTGGTGTAGGAAGGGGATGGGGTGCTGAGGGTGATTAAGGAGTGGACCAGGGGTGTCACAGAGGGAACAGTCCCTTCAGAATGCTGAAAGGGGAGTGCAGAGAAAGACATGTTTGATGGTGGTACTACATTGGAAGTGGCTGAAATTGTGGAGGTTGATCCATTGGAGGTTGGTGAAGTGCAAGGGGAGGCCAAGGGAAGCCCTATCAACCCTTCGGGAGGGAGGGGAAGGGGTGAGAGAACAAGTGTGAGAAATGGGTCAGATACCGTCAAGAGACCTGTCAGCCATGGTGGGGGTGGGAAGAGTCCTCATTTGAGAAAACAAAGACATTTTGGAAGTAGATTGGAAGTTTGCCAATTCAGAACAGATACGACAGTGATGGAGAAACTTGGAGAATGGGTTAGAATCCTTACAGGAAGTGGGGTGTGAGGAAGTGCAGTTAAAATAAATTTGGGAGTCAGTCAGCTTATAATGAGTATTTGTTGACAGGCTAACCCCAGAAACGGAGAGACGGAATCAAAGGGAAGGGAAGATTCAGAGATGTACCATGTGAAGGTGAAGGTGAAGGTGGAAACTGGAAGCAGAGTTGATTAAATTTTCTCATTCATGGTGAAAGCAGAAGTAGAACTGGATAAGAAATGTTCTACATACTCCACAAAAAAGCCAGACGTAGCCAGAGTCAAGCAGATACCCATGCCAACAAGTTCTATTTGGAGGAAGTGAGATGAATTAAAAGAGATGTTCACTGAGAGAACAAGTTCAGCCCTAGGTTGAAGTGGGTGGTGATGGATGGAAACTGGTTGGGCCTCCATTCAATGAAGTGGAGATTCCCTCAGGCCATCCTGGTAAGGGATGGATCTGTAAAGGGATTGGACGCCTGTAGTGAACAAGAGGCCAGTTAGGGCCAGGAAATTAGAAACTATTTCCACTCATCCCATTACCATGGGCAAGAGGCTTTGAATCCAATCCCCACCCCCGTGAGGAACAGTCCCTGCCCCCATTTCACATTACCATAGTGACAGCCAAACACACCCCCACCCCACACTGGAAATGTGAAATGAGAACATGCTGGAAATTCTGTGATTCAGTTTTTCTCAACATTGAATGAGTTTAAAATTGAAGTAAAGAGATATTTCAGCACATTCTTCAACTGCTCCCTGAACTTGGTCTGGGTCACAGCGTAAATACAAGTGTTGGTGCAGCAACTCAGGAGCTGCAGCATGAAGCCTAATTCCTGTACATAAGCATTTAGAAATGCAGACCAATACCCCAATAACCATAACCGCCTACATAAAGAATATATCATTAACATTGCCCATAACAGGATGAAATTAGCAGAGATAACAAACAGTAAAATGATAGCTTTCCTTCGGCTCTCCATCTCTGGGTCTCGGGGACTCTTCTGACCGCTGTGATCCCGGACTCTCCTTCGGGCTCTGCTGCTCACTAAAATGTGTCTGACAGTGAAAACATTCAGCAGCAGAATCAGGACAAATGGGATCACTGGGGTTAGGATGTGATGGAAGAACTCACTTGTTACCCAGACCAAAGAGAACAGAACAGCAATTGTTACATCACAATACCAGGGGTCATTTCTCATTGAATACTGGCCTGTTAACATAAAATACCAGAAAATGTTCTTTAAACAGCTCACCACGGTCACTGTTCCCAGAACTGCAGCTGCCATTTTCTGAGTGCAATAATTACTTTTCAGTTTCTGGCAAGATATGAACACAAATCGATCAAAGGTAAAAGCGACAGTGAACCAAACTGAACAGTCAGTGGTTGCATAAAGCAGGATGGCGTGGATATTACATATGAGGATGGATTCCAGGAAAAGAAACTGTTCATTATAAACAATTGGAATGTGCCTGAGTATCAGATCGAGGATAATAACCAGTAGATCTGTCGCTGCCATAGCCGCCAGATAGTGAGTAACACATTTGGAGAGACCACACTTTTCCTGGGCCAGCATCACAAGTGTCACTAGGTTAACTGTAAGGAGGAGAAATAAATAGGGAAATTATTTTTTCAGGCTGAGAGCAAAGTTGCAAGTTTTACTGAGGACTTATTGAGATTTTATATATGTTTTACTGTACCTAGTGATGTATTTAAATGATTCTACCTGTGACATGGCTATCTGCTAGAGACAGAGATTACCATTCAATAAAAGCAATCATTAAATAGAAATTAATATTGTGGGTGAAATGGAACATAAGGAATAACAGGTTACAGGAGACTAGATAAAAGTCACTGCTGAGCCGACAGTTTTGTTCCTGCTCCAGTAAATAAAGATAAACTAGGGTAAAGAGTGGTGGCAGAGCAGGCCCAAGACCAGCTGCATGAGTGAGAGCAGAGCGAGGCCGGCAGAGTGATGAAGAGTCAGGGCAGAGAAGCTGGAACAGAACAGGCCCAAAACAAGTATTCATGGCAGTACATATGAAACATCATCACTGCATCAGTCTTGGAAACACAAAAGCACAGCCAGGGGTAACAATCTACGTGTCAACCCCCTCAAAATTTTAAGTTTCTATGAGATCACCTCTCATTCTGCTCAACTCCAGAGGGTTTGTTTTTTTTTTAAGACTTCATTCTACACATTTCCATGTGCCTATTTGTGAGTGTTTATTTTTTGCAGAAATGCTGGTCTGTGGCCAACTGTCAAATTATTGGATCCATCAGATTATTTATAAAAGCATCATCTGTTGCTATTTCATTGAGAGTCATATATATCAGGATTAATGTAGGTGAGGTAATAGAAGTGCAAAAACAACAACAAGTTGCATTTATACAGTGGGTTTCATTCAGTTAAACGTCCCAATGCCCTTAACAAGAGTGATGTCAATAAAAACATTTTGGACACCGAGATATCCAATACATTCCAATAAAATGGAGCTTTTCTAAATTTAAAGTTAGTGCTAAGTTCAGCTCTAAATTCTGATCAAAGCTGCCTCAGCACCAAGTGGCTTCACATGACTGAACTATGGAGCTGATACAAACAGTGAAGTGCTGTTAGTCGTGAGTGAAAATTGTACTTTATCAATTTACTTCTCTGTTATGTGTAGCAGATCCTAAAAGAAGTGAGCCCTAAACCAGCCCAGCTGTTTAAATTTAGCTTATTCATTCATTGTTCTTGTTAAATATGTAGTTATGATTGTTTTTGTGGACTCTAGTAGAAATGTACATGATCGATGTAATAAAGAGAATTTAGTAATAAGACATCTGGTGGCATTGTTGACCTCTATCCTTATGCATTGATCTAACATGTATGTTCCATGTTTCTAATGTCTATTTATCAGAGAATAAAATAACCCTAAAACTGTTTAAATAACCAGGTGCTGCTGTTCTTAACATTGCTTCCTGTATTGTAGACAAGGCCCGTTAGTCATTATGTAATGGTGATATAATGTGTCACAGTTTCTGTTGGGCAGCGACACTAACTTGTGATACACATCAGCTGGACAATTTAATTAAACCGACAAAAGGATATGGTAACTAAACTAATTTTCTGGATAGATATGACAAACCATCTGGAAAAGGAGACACTGAATAGTACTGATAACATCTGGAACTCAAATATTATTCCCAAGTATCATGTAGAGAATAGCAGAATGTCTATGATAGCCCAATAATGGGGACACTGGGTTACAACTGGTATAATAACCATAGAATCATAGAAACCTACAGCACAGAAGATGATCATTCAGCCCATCACACCTGTGCTAGCTGTTTGAAAAAGTAGGCGTGCTAAGTGCCACATCCCTGCTTTTTGCCGGCAACCCTGTCAATTCCTCATTCTCAAGCATCTGTCTAAATCCCTTTTAAAATTATTTATGGAATTAGCTTCCACCATTTCAGGTAAATAATTCCTGACCCCTCTTCCACTCTCACCTCCAGCAACAAGCGTGAGAAGTTCGTGGATTTTTTTGTCACTAAGATTGAGATACATTCATCTGCCTGTGCCACACCCTTCCATTCCCAATCTCACCAGGACAAACCTCTGCTAAGGAATTCCCCACCACCCTTCAGATATTCTCCAGCTCTCTCCTCTCTCCCCTCAAGCCATCTCCAAGTGCATCTTACCATGAGATTCACCTCCTCCCCCCTCCATCCTATTCCCACCAAACGGCTGACCACACAACTTCCTTTCCTCAGAACCATGTGAGCTGATAGTTACTTCTCCCTCACGTCAAACCTAACGTTATCACCCCTCTCCTCAAAAATGCAAATGGGAAGGTCTGTGATAGGGTGGAAGGCAGGAGAGATTAATGATAAAAGGATGATACTGAAATTGTTGAACTCAAAGTTAATCATATGCATTTTCCTGCCTGGCTTAGAAACTGGCAAATCTCTAAACACTGACAATCAGAAACATTAACTCGGTTGCTCTCTCCACAGTTGCTGCCAGACATGCTGAGTATCCCCAGCATTTTCTGTTTTTATTTCAGATTTCCAGTATCCATAATGTTTTGTTCCTGTATTGAGAATTAAGTGTTGGACTGACAGATTCCTTCACCTATAATGGGCAGCACAGAATTCAATTATTTAAAAAAAATGGTTGAAAATGAATTCACTGAAAAAAAAATCAATTAAACAAATTATCCCGATCATCACTAAATTAATTGTGGAGAAGAGAAATTTTTCAGGCCAATTATACATCAGGTTGGGAGTGAAAACAACAGTTTGAAGGAGTTTGACATTAAATTTTGTACATTCATCACCACATTCAGTGATGGAATTAATGATCGTATCTGTGACAGGGCTTTTTGCGAGAGACAGGGGGCGGAATTTTCCCAGAATTGCACTAAGTGCGGTAGCGGGTGGGTAAAATGGAGTCCTACCCGTCGAGGGAAATGGTGGGTTTTCACACCCTATCATCCTGAACCCGCCTCACTATTTATTCACCCTTGCAAAACATGCAATTTCCATGGCGAGTGAGCTCTCATTCGCCTGCCCGCCATCACCCCACTGTTGCATCATGATGGCCGCCATCTTTAAAAGGCAGCTCATCGTCACCAACTCACCATCACTGCCCGGAGGACATGGCCAGCAAAGGAAAAAAGACTGCAGCCCCCCCACTTCAACGATGGGTCCCTCGAGCGACTGCTGGATGCCATGGAGGCCACCGAGATCTGCTCTACTCCTGCTCTGGCCACAGGGTGGGTAGCAAAGTCACCAACCCGGCTTGGGAGGCGGTGGCAGCGGTGGTCAGCGCGAATGCCCTGCGGAGGAGGACAGCCACCCAGTGCCGCAAAAGGATGAATGATCTCCATTCCACCAGGGTAAGTCACTCTTTTCATCACTCCCAACTCTCACACTCACAAACCCATCACACATGCACAGGGCCCTCACTCACTGCCAGTGCAAGGGACATAACCATTCACTCTCTCACACTCACCATCATTGTCCTCATCCCGTCCATGGGACCACTCACCACCCACACGGGCCAGGCATACTTAACATCTGGCCCGGCAGGCGTCCTGATACACTCTCCATGCAGGACAAACTGGCTCAGAATAGGAGGGAAAGGTTGCAGACAGGTGGAGGGATGCCAGACATCAAAGTTTTGACAGAATTCAAAAACAGAGCCATCCAGTTGGCCGGCAATGATCAGGACCAGTCCTGTGCTGATGGTGAGGTGAGCACTGCTCTACCAAGTGAGGGTCCAGCAGTGCAACATCCATCAGACAACCATGCTGTGAGTGATGTGTCCACTTTCACTGGCCACGGCTATGCTATGCATTAATTCTCTCTCCTTGCTTCTGCAGGCACATTTGGGAAACAGCTGATGGAGTCCATGACTCAGGGCCTCCAATCAAGTCCCAAAGAAACCTCTGAAGGGGAATCTGAAGGCACCCTCCCTGAAGTCCCATCCCAGCGCTCACCCACATTCTCCACCAGCGCAGAGACACACGCCTCGGTGGGACCTAGCTTTAGAGGAGCCTCAGGATCACAATCTGAGCATGCACGGCCTGTCCTGCTCCACACAGGTGCTGGAAATCCCATGTCAGGACTTGTAGTCCTCGGTCTCCACCCCAGAGACAGGTAAGTGTGCATTTCATTACAAGATAGAAAAAAGGAGTTGTCCTGTGGGAACTGGAATGTCACAGGCACACTGACAGTCTGTCTGGCTTGAAGACACCCAGGAATTATCCTCCCTGCCTCCTCCTCCTCCTCCTCTTGAGGTGGCCTCCAGATTCCTGGTGACAATGTTGGTGTCCTCATGATGCTGATATGAAGGTGCAGCAGAACACCACAAAATTAGACACCCTCTCCAGCATGTACTGGAGATCTCCCTCCAAGTGATTCAGGCATCAGGAGCATTGCTTCATCAGCTCAACGGTTTGCTCCATTGCTCTCGTTCTACATGTTATTTTTACATGGTTGCAGGGGAGCAGTCGGAGGGATTGAGGGTATATGTATAAGGTGGGTAGCCTTTGCCTCTATGAAGCCAGCCTCTGGTTCTCCTTAAAAGCCCCAAGATGGTGGGAATGGCTTGCTGCTTCAGAATGAATGTATTGTGGGCATTCACCAAAATGATATACTGTGCATGATCACACATGAACTACATGTTAATGGAACGAATCACAGAAACTTTACAGTGCAGGAGGCCATTCAGCCTATCGAGTCTACACTGGTTCTCTGGATGAGCATTCGGCCTAATCCCACTCCCCTGCCTTGTCCCTGTAACCTTGCACATTCTCTTTTCAGATGGCAAACCAATTGCCTTTTGAATACCTCAGTCGATCCTGCCTCCACCACCCTCTCAGGAAGTCCGTGCCAGGCTCCAGCCAGCTTCTGGGTAAAAAAAAACATTCCTCATCACTTTTACTCCTTTTGCCAATTATTTTGAATCTATACCCTCTAGTTCTTGATGTTCTCTTGAGTGGGAACAGCTTCTCACTATTTACCCTATCCGTACCCTTCATGATCCTGAATACCTCTATCACGTCTCCTCTCAGCCTTCTTTTCTCCAAGGAAAACAGTCCCAACCTCTCAAATCTACCCTCACAACTACAGTTCTTTATCACTGGAATCATTCTTGTGAATCTCTCTGTACTCTCTCCAATGCCTTCACCTCCTTTCTCAAGTATGATACCCAGAACTGGATGCAGTACTCCAGATGAGGCCTAACTAGCGTCTTATACAAGTTCAACATGACCTCCTCACTCTTGTACTCAATGCCTCTATCAATTAAGCCTAAGATACTGTACGCTTCATTAACTGCTCTCTCAATATGCCCTGCCATCTTCAAAGAGTTATGTACATATACACTGAGGTCCCTCTGTTTCTGCACCTCCTTTAGAGTTTCTCCCTTTATTTTATACTGTCTCTCTTCCTGCCAAAATGAATCACCTCACACTTCTCTGCATTGAACTTCATCCGCCACTTGTCTGCCCAATCCACCAGCATGTCAATGTCCTCTGGAAGTTCAAGACTATCGTCACTTTTACAATGTTTCCAATCTTTGTATCACGTACACATTTTGAAATCAAACCCTGCACACCACAGTCTAGGTTATTAATATATATCAGGAGGAGCAAGGGTCCCAACACTTACCCATTGGGGAACTCCACTACAAACATTCCTCCAATCTGAAAAACAACTATTCATCAGTTCTGTTTCCTGTCACTCAACCAATTTCTTATCCAAGTGCCTACTTTCACTTTTATTCCATGAGTTAGGATTTTGCTCACAAGTCTGTTGTGTGGCACTGTATCAAATGCCTTTTGAAAACCACATACACCACAAAAACAGCATTGCT
The DNA here is from genome assembly GCF_964194155.1 of Cetorhinus maximus. Lineage (NCBI taxonomy): Eukaryota > Metazoa > Chordata > Chondrichthyes > Lamniformes > Cetorhinidae > Cetorhinus > Cetorhinus maximus. The sequence continues at coordinate 10,888 of NW_027596517.1, forward strand.
GTTATCATCCTCCTCTGTTACCACCTCAATAAAATTGCAGCAAGTTAGTTAAAAATGATTTTCCCTTAGTGAATCTATGCTGGCTTTCCTTAATTATCCTGCACTTGTCTAAGTGATTATTGATTTTATCCTGAAATATAGTTTCCCTATCACTGAAGTCAAACTGACTGGTCTGTAGTTGCGTGCTTTACCCTTGCACCCCTTTTTGAACAAGGGTGTAACACTCACAAAACTCCAGTCCTCCAGCACCACCCCGGTGTCTAAGGAAGACTGGAAGATTATCACTGGTGCCTCTGCAATTTCCACTCAATTCCCTCACTACCCTTGGATGCATCTCATCCAGTCCTGTACTTTATCAATTTTAAGGAAAGATAGCCTAACACCACCTCCTTCTCAATTGTAAATTCTTCTAGTGTACCAGTTACCTTCCTCTCTTGCCTCGGTCTGGGTCGCATCTTCTTCCTTTGTAAAGACAGATGTACTTGTTTAATACCTCCGCTATTTCTCCTGCCTCCACCTGCAAGTCCCCTTTGTTGTCTCTAATCAGCCCTACTCTTTTATCACCCTTTTCACATTTATATGTTTAAAGAAAACCTTGGGATTCTCTTTTGTTAGATGCCAGCCTCTTTTCATCCTCTCTCCTAGCTTTTCTTTAGTTTTTTCACTTCCCCTCTGGTCCTTCTATATTCAGCCTGATTCTCCATTGTATTTTCTCCCTGATATCTGTCGTATGCACACATCTTGCTTTTCATCTTCACCTCTATCTCTCTCGTCACTCAGAATGCTCTGGATTTATTTGTCCTACCTTTCCCCTTCAAGGGAATATAGCTTGACATTTCCTGCAATACTTGTTCTTTGAAGGTGGCCCATTGTTCAGCCACTGTCTTTTCTGCCAACATTTGATTCCAACTCACTCGACTCTGATGCATTCTCACCCCAGTGAAGTTGGCTTTCCTCCAATTAATTATCCCTGCTCTGGATCATTCCTGGTCCTTTTCCCTGGCCAACATAAACCTTATGATACAATGGTCACTATTCCCTAAACGCTCTCCCACTGATATTTGATCCACTTGTGCCAACTCATTCCCCAGAACCAGGTCCAACAATGCCTGTCCTCTCGCAGGACTGGAAACATACTGCTGCAGAAACTTGTCTTGAACACATTGCAGTAACACTCACCCCCTCTTCCTTTGTACTATTTCTATTCCAGTCTATATTTAGATAATTGAAGTCCCCCATTATGATTACTCCAACCCTTGCACCTCTCCGTAATTTCTTTGCAAGCTTGTTTCTCCACATCCCTTCCACTAGTTGGTGGTCTGTATACTACACCGGTGAATGTTATTGCACCTTTTTCATTCCTTGTCTCTAGCCAGAGAGATTGTGTCCTCGACCCCTCTGGAACATCCTCTCTCTCCAGTACTGTACTGCCACCTTTAATCAATACTGACACTCCCCCACCACCATCTTTTCTTCCTTTTCTGATTCTCCTAAAGACCTTGTAGCCAGGAATATTTAATGCCCAGTCTTGCCCTTCTTTCAGCCTGGTCTCTGTTATAGCAATAATATCATAATTCCATTTGTCAACCTGTGCCTGTAGTTCACCAATCTTATTAACTACACTCCGTGCATTCACATACATACACATTAACTCTGAATTAGGCATTACTTTCCCCCTTATTCTGACCCATTCTAATGACTATTGCCTACTCTAATTCTATCAAACTCTGCAAGTGTTCTATTTACCTTGATACTACTCTGATATATTCTCCTTATCCGTTAATACTGCTCTACTTCCCACTGCCAGTTTCTCTCCTCTCCTCTCTGAATTTCTCCTCAGGTTCCCATCCCCCTGCCGATTTAGTTTAAACCCTCCCTAACAGCACTAGCAAACCTCCCCGTGAGGACATTAGTCCCAGTCCTGTTAAGGTGGAACCCCATCCTTCTTGTACAAGTCCAAGTCCGGCCTGCCCCAGAACTGGTCCCAATGCCTCAGAAATCTAAAGCCCTCCCCGCTCCTCCATTTCTCCAGCCACATGTTGAACTGCTCAATCTTCTACTCACTAGCGCGTGGCACTGGGAGTGATCCTGAGATTACTGCTATCAAGGCCCTGCTTTTTAATTCTCTTCTTAATTCTCTAAAATCGGCTTTCAGATGAGAGTTCATTCAGTTCCTGTACCTGTCCCCATTGACAGGGAGACCTCACAGAGCCATGTTTACCATCAGGAATCCGGCTACCTTGGTAAAGCCATGTGACCTCTCATCCTGCTCCCCCCCGACTGAGGGAGAACATTATATTTTCACTTGACATGGCACAGACGGACTCCATCACCTAGCAGGTGCATCAATGGGCAGTATTCTGTGAAATGATGGGATAATGTCTCCCAATCCTGCCTGGAAAGGTCTGGATGCATAGAAGTTCAATGAAACAGTGACCTTAACAACCGCTGGCAGTGCTGCCCTCGCTCTGGTGTGGAGTCCATGTTGAAGGAGGAGTCACAGCTCATGGGGCAGCACCTTGTTGAATCAGAGTTGCCTCACACACTGTGCCTGGGTTGGGCGCAAGAAGGATAATTGCTCACGGAAAGCCCGAGGTGGGCAGAGCAACCCCCTCCCACTCTTCGCAAAGCTTCCTTTCTCTGCAGCCTCTGGCCCACTTGTTGGTCATGTTGCCGACCCAGATGCACTGCAAGCACTGGCCCCCCCCACCTCACCCAGAGTTCAGTCACCAAATCCTCTGGTCTCTGAATGTTTGCAGCAGCTCAGAACACAACCTCCAGGAAACCATCCACAGCTCCTCCACTAACTTTCCAATAGCAAATAATGAGTCAAATGCCTCTTACCTACAGCTTGGTGCCTGCTCCTTTTAAATAACACTAGAGGGCAGGGGTTCCTCATGCTCCTGAACACATGTTCAGCTGAGAGTGAGTAACACAGGCAGTGGACAAGCACAGACCACATTTGAAAGACACGTGTGTCAAAGCTGCTGGAACAGCTGATCAACATCACATTCAGGCCCCTCACGCTACCAGTGTATACATGGTCCATCCAGGCTAGAGCCCTGCGCAGCATGGGGCACTGAGGAGGCCATGCTGGATGTGGTCACTAGTGTAACTCTCACCACTTTATGGATCCAGGTTTCCATAGCATCGGCACTAGGGGTGCTGTAGGGACAAAAATCAAGACCAACTGCAGAGGAAAAGAAATTCATTTTAAAAAGTGAATTGGTAAAAGACTTGAAGGTAGAGGACTTTCTGTGAAATGGACAGGGGAATGGGACTAGCTGGAGGGGGGAGGTCATGGAGAGATTCAAACGTAGGTTGCCAGGATACCATTGGAATGGTCGAGCCTGGATTTAATAAAGACACAGGTGAGGGTTTATGCAGTTGGGCTAAGGCAGAGCTGGAGACGGGTGATATTATGGAGGTGGTACTAGGCAGGATTGGTGGTGGAGAGAATATGGGGTCAGAAATCAGCTCAGGGTCCAAGGGATCGCGAGGTTGCAAAAAGTCTGTTTCAGTCTCAGATATTGGCCTGGGAGGAGAATTGGAGTCGATGGATAGAGAACAGAATTTGTGACCGTAAATGAATACGTGATAATAGTAATGCAGTTAAACATGGTTTATATAATTAATAGCCAGATACAGAGACTTACCAGGGACGCCAAGGATAGCGAGGATGGGATAGTAACCTGCTTGAATAACCTGAAGTGTGTATCTGACCCGCCATCCTAATTGTATCCGATCTAGAGAAAGCATGTAAAGTGCTGAGGCTAAACCCCTATCCATTGTGGTAACATTCCAATCTATCGTTCTCAGATTCTGATCCATCCTGTCCCTCTCTTTGGAGCCGTTGATCCGTGTTAGTGACAGAGGTGATGCTCCCACTGAAACTATGGAATAACACACAAAGGAATCCCTTATTAATGGAAGAGGGAAACCCTCCAGTGACATAATTAGGATCCCATGGCAACTGTCATTAATTACAGTCACTGAACAAACAGGTTCAATTAACACCTTTTGTTTTGTGTTCAAGGCCTAGATAGGGTTCTTTGGGCTTTGTCTACTTTCATTAAGTAAGCTTCTAAAGACTGTTAAAACCGTTATTATTTATTTACAGATCTACGTACGCCTTAGGAACTCTGCACAAGGTTGAACTTCCCCTTCCTCCAGATCTCAGTTACTTGATCATGTACATTGGATTACACAAACAGATACAACTGTAATCGTGATGCAGAATGCATGGCTGGGAGTGTAATGGGACTGTAATTTGTATCATAGGTTCAGAAGGTATTACAAACCACAAGAGAAAAACTTGAAGGTTTCACCATTCCTGGATAGGCTTAATAACTGAAAACTATTAATTTTTTAAACCTTTTCTCAGAATATGCATATTGCTGGCAAGACCCAAATTTATTGCCTGTCCATAGTTTCCCTTGAGAAGATCGGCGATGGCCACTTTCTTTGTCATAGCTTGGTACAACTGAGTAACTTGCTAGACTGCTTCATGGGGCAGTAAAGAGTCAACCATGCACAGGTCAGAGTGTCAGGTTTCCTTTCCTAAAGAACATTCATGAACCAATTGGGTTTTTAAACGAGGATCCGACAGCTCAACAATCACTTTTACTGAAACCGGTATTGAAGTTTAAAAGATGTCATTATGTTATTGCTGCAAACCATTGCCAAACGTCACCGTTCTTTCATTGTCGGGCCCGAATCCTGGAATCCTCTTCCTCTACCTAACGCTATTGGGAGAGCGCCATCACCAAAAGAACAGCAGTAGCTCAAGGGTAGAGTCTCCCACCATCGTCTTCTCAGGGATGCATAATTAATGCCAGTGATGTTTGCATCCAGAGAGTTCTTTTTTTTTTTAAACTCTGACTGCAAATAAGTTCCGCAGGAAGTGGGAACCCTCACCAAAGGAGGTATTCTGATTAGTGGAGACTAGACAGTGAGATTTGGCAGGATTGTAAACCACGAGGGAATCAAATGAAACCTGAACCGCTCTTCAATTTTATTCTGGGATCCACTTTTCATCAGAAGGATGGTAGGGGTGAGTGTCACTGATCAGCCAATTAGCAGTGGGATCTTCATCCAATTTTCCTGCCTCATAGCCAAGGTGCTCTGGGGCCAACTGATGAAATAAAGAGATGGTTCTTGACTGGAGTAAAAGAAAATATTTAATGCATTTTTTGAATAACCAGCCAGAATTAGAATGAAGAAACCAGAATAATGCTGATAAATTCTGAATTATTCAAAAGGTTAAAATCCACAACCAACTCCATGCTTTGGAGCTGAGAGTAGGATTAGCCGACATGAGTTGCTGAACTGTAGAAGTCTTCTAGTTGCAGACAATAGCTATATATTGTGGAATGTAGAGCTAGAATGATTCCAAATTGGCTCAGTTCAATTATGAGAATTCAGAAGAAATTATAAATCTGCTGACAGAATGTTATGTATCTTTTGGGAGAGATTTAAGAAAAATTGAGACAATTTCCATCACACGCCTCTATCTCTTGGGTTGACCTGTACAAAGCTGGTAATCCTCTCGATGTTCTGTTTCCAGTTTGTGCTCGGACATGTCTCTCTGTAGAATAGCAGGTGTCCTGTCTCGGTCAGTCACCTAAAGGAGTATTAAAAAATTACTTTTCATTAATAATTTGAGAGAGAGGGAGAGAGAGAGAGAGAGAGAAAAACAGAAACAGAAAAAAAGTCAGTCCTTTCCAAAGGGTGTTAAATTTGGCTGTTTACAACCACAAGACAAATTGTGACATTACATTAAGTTCTATACAAATTTCATTAGAGAAATAAGACCCATTTATAGGGTCTGCTGCCCTTCCTCCCCAAGGCTGGAATTACAGAAGCTGCCCTCACTGTAAGAGTTGAAAGCAGGTGCTTACAGCTACAATGCAAACAGAGGTCCTGAGTCCTGCCACTCAGGGCCCTTTGGGCAGCTTTATCCACAGTTTCAATTTGAAGAGAATAAATTTGTCTACACACAGAAAACAAAATTGGTTTAAATGCTCTGCTTTTTTATAACTACACAATTTGCTACTTTTAATATTTATTGTCAATCCAGCAATCTGTTCAGTCTGACATTTCCTAAGATGAGTGCTTGTTTATATAAAAAAAGTGATTCAATAAAATGGATTAAACAAAAGCAAAATCTGCAAGACCTATTTAAAGTCTGAGCAGAGTGCAGGTAAAGTTATTCGCCATAGTCTATAGGGGATCTTAGGCATTTTGTTTTGTTTGAGAGAAACAAGTGGTTATGTAGCCTGAGGGGCACCACACTGCATCAAGCATAGGGCAAGGTGAGGAGGCAGGGCTCTAGGAGCTACCATAACCAGCACATGCATTATCAGTGTCTTTCTGCGATTAACATATCACAGGCACGACTCCCACATCTTCCTTCCTCCATGGCGTGATCGCGCTGATAATGACACTCAGCAGCTTCCTGAAGTTCCTGGGCCTTTGGATCTTCGGCCTCCAATGAGCTCTCATCCTCCTCCAGGTGATCCTCTGACAGGTGGTCACCTCTTTGCATTGCCAGATTGTGAAGGGTGTAACACACTGCGATGATGCGGGAAACCCTGTCGGGAGTGTATTGGAGTGAACCACCTGAGCGGTCCAAGCATCTGAAGCACATCTTCAGAAGCCCAATTGTCTGCTCTATAAGGGAGTGTGTGGAGCTGTGAGCAGCTTTGTACCTCTCCTCAGAACAACTCTGAGGATGACACACCAGTGTCATCAGCCAGCATTTCAGTGGGTACCCCTTAACCCCAAGAAGTCATACCCACAGACATAACAGCTCCTCAAAAATCTCAGGCACCTGGGAGTGACTCAGGATGTAGGAGTCATGGCAACTCCCAGGTTATTGTGCACAAATATGCAGCATGTGATACAATACCAGTTGTACGTTGATGGAATGATCGCCCTTGCGGTTTATAAACATTAGGGGCTGCTGCCATGGAGCCCGTATAGCCACATGGGTGCAGCCTATTGCACCCTGCACTCTTGGGACGCTTGAGATGGCGGTGAATCCGGTGAATCTCGCAGCCTGGCTATCTTCATCCAGAGCAAACCTGACATAATGATGGGCCCTCCTGTAAAGGGCATCTGTGACCTCCTTTATGCATCGATGTGTTGTGGACTGAGAGATGCTGCACAGGTCCCCTTGTTGATCCTTGGAAAGAATCAGAGGCCAAGAAATTGAGTGCAGCGGTCGCCTTCAAAGCCACTGGCTGGGGATACCCTCCAACTCCATGTGGAGTCAGGTCTTCACGAAGAACGTGGCATATGTGACGTACCAGAGCTCGGGACAAGTGCAGACATGCACGGCATTGCCTCTCACTCATTTGTAAATAGGAGACTCTTCTACAACAAACCCTAGGTCTGGCGAGTTGCACCTGTTGTCTGGGTCTCTCCTCCTGACCCTCCTCTTCGTGCTATGGCTCTGCTTGACCATGTCCCTCCTGCTGGAGCTGTGCACGGAGTCGTCTCTCCCTCCTTTGCCTCCTCTGTTACATTAGGAGCCTGACAAAGGCAGCATTCAGCCCTTGATCCATATCTGCTTTTGATTTTCCTCTGAAAGGAAACATTGAAGACATTAATGATTCAAGGGTCAAGAACGTGAAGCTCAGAGGTTGGCATCAATGGAGACTGTAAAGCTCCATAATTTTTCCTGCCCTACTTGCCCGGTGGCTGATGCTGCCTTGTCCCTGAGACACTGGCGCCCACATCGAGGTGACCAAGATGGCATCACAGATATAACACCTTGAGCCCTGTGTGGGATGCTGATGTTTAATTGAGATGAGTGACCCAACCTAGCGCTGTGCTCCAATCTCTGATGTGGCATTTTAATGACCAGTCGCTCATGGTCAATGAGTGGATGCCCTTTGGCCCGGTAGGAATGTCAAACCTGGTGAACACGTGACAGGCCTTCATTGATGGGATGCCATATAGAACCATAGGAAAGTTATAGTGCATAAAGAGGCCATTCAGCCCATCGTGTCTGCATCGGCCAAAGAAAAAAGAAACTAACGGTTCATTTTAACCCGACTTCCCAGCACCTGGTCTGTAGCCTCGCAGGTTACAGCACTTCAGGTGTAGATCCAGGTACCTTCTAAATAAGTTGAACATTTCAGTCTCAACCAGCAATTCAGGCAGGGAATTCCAGATGCTCACCACCCTCTGCGTGGAAAAAAAAATCCTCATATCCCCTCTAATTCTTCTATCAATCACCTTAAATCTCTGCCCCCTGGTAATTGAGCCCTCAGCTAGGGGAAACAAGTCTTTCCTGTCTACCCTATCTAGGCCCCTCACAATATTGTACACCTCAATTAGGTCACCCCTCAGCCGCCTGTTTTAAGGAAAACAACCCCAGCCTATCCAATCTCCCCTGATAGCTGCAGTTTTCAAGCCCTGGCAACGTTTTCGTAAATCTCCTCTGCACGCTCTCCAAAGCGATTCTGTCCTTCCTGTAATGTGGTAACCAGAACTGTACACTAAATTCCAGCTGTGGCCTAACCAGCGTTTTATACAATTCCATCATTACATCCCTGCTTTTGTATTCAATACCTCACCCAATAAAGGAAAGCATTCCATATGCTTTCTTTACCACCATGTCCAGCTGTCCTGCCACCTTCAGGGACCTGTGGACATGCACTCCAAGGTCTTTCACTTCCTCAAACCCTCTCAATGACTTCCCATTTATTGAGTATTCTCTTGCTTAGTTTCCCCAAATGCATTACCCCTCACTTTTCCGGATTGAATTCCATTTGCCACTGAGGAAGTGGTTGTACCACCTCTTGATATGATTACCTGGGAGTTTGGTGTGAGTGACACTGCAACTGTCTTCAATGCTGGCACCTCACACACTAATAGGCTCAATTTGCACAGTCTAGACCAATTGTAATATTGGTCAGAAATTGTTTGAGGGAAATTCTGTATGAGAAACTGAACTGGACGAGCCACATAAATATCGAGTCTAAAAGAGCTGGTCAGAGGCTAGGAATTTTGCAGCAAATAACTCACCGGACTCTCCATAGCCTGTCCACCATCTACAAGGCAAAAGTCACGTGTGTGATGGAATATTCCCCACTTGCGTAGATGAGTGCCAACTCCAACAACACTCAAAGCTTGACACCATCCAAAACAAAGCAGCACACTTGATTGGCACCACATCCACAAACATTCACTCCCTCCACCACCGACTCACAGTAGCAGTGTGTACCATCTATAAGATGCAGTGTAGGCACTCACCAAGGCTCCATAGACAACATCTTCCAAATCCACAACCACTACCATCTAGAAGGACAAGGGCAGCAGATAGATGGGGACACCACTACCTGGTAGTTCCCCATCAAGCCACACACCATCCTGATTTGGAAATATATCACCCTTCCTTCACTGAATGTTTGGAAACAGAACCACTTATGTGTGGACTAAGAAGATACTGATTTCTCTGACTTGACCACAACTGAGTCAACTTGAGTGAATTTAAGACACTAGTGAGCTGAGAGGCTGATGGCTGCAATGCTGGCAACTTCTGCAAGATGGAATTGTTACACTTTCAAGCTCTTCTTACTAATCTAAGCAAACAACCATCATTGCCTGTGGCAATTTGCCAAGTCAAGATGATAAAAATTAGACAATGGTGTCAGACAGGAAAATCCACAAAGCCAGCACTGGGACATCCACATCTCCACTAGCAAACCGAGTCAAGAATTCCACAAGTAAACCTTCAACTTCTGCAACTCCTGCAGAGATAGCAGCAGCAGCCTAGAGACCTAATGAGCACAGGCAAGAGGAGATACCAACAATTGACAATAGTCAACATGGTCTGAGACATGGACACACTGAGCAGCTGTAAAGCAATCCAGCTGCTTTGTAAAATTTATGCACCCCATCAATAGATTGCTGCACTTGCTCTTATTGGCTTGATGTTCAGTGTGGGAACACCACCTGCTGACCACCTTCACCTTTCACCGTGTATTCAGGCACCAACCACCCATCATACCCCCATCTGACTACCCCTAGAGGGGTATGTAATGACAGGGCGGTTTCTAGTGCGCAAGTGGTTAGGTGGAGCTTCCGATACAGAACACCTGTGGTAAAGAGAAGTGCTATATACCTTTAAGAGAATGTAGTTAACGGACCACGCAACTGTATCGACCAATCACTAGACAGTGCGGGCTACTTGGGTAAGGTGATTGAAGAAGCACACATTGTGTTAGTGTTCTGTTCTTAGTTCCAATAAACCATCTGTGTTTGTTCAGTTAATCGGAGTCTCTGTCGATATTGTTTCAAGCGCCAACTAATGTGTTAATATCAAGGGTGCAGCTCAACGCTGGACAAAGTGAACCTGAAAATCTAAAACATAAAACCACCTAAAGTTCAAGGTGCTGCTGGAGCCCCAGGTAACAGCCAATCTCATCTACCTCACATCTGCACCGTAGAGGGGGGTCTGCCTGACTGAAGGAGGGTTCTGGGCAGGAATACATCCTGAAGGGCATCACATTTATATGGACGGGTCTAGTTTTGTAGGAGGAGAACAGAAGACAGATTGTGGGATCTATGATCCCCTCCGAAGCATTGAATTGGTCATAAAGTTACCATCCCGCCTCAAAGCCCAACAAGCTAAGTTGGCTGCTGTCACCTATGTAGTTAGCCACTCGCAGGAATGTCCTACCCCCTATGGGATCTCTGACTCAATGTTTGTGTGGGTTGCCGTGACTGGAACAACTTGGAACCGTGGAGCTTTCACCTCAGTGCACCCCTGTTAAAAACTATTCTCCAAGTGTTTGGGTGAGGGGATGGCATGTCTTAAAGCCACAAGTTAAGGATCACCCTAAAACTGAGCCTAGGTAGGAGGGGAATAAGGCTGTGGATGAATTGGCCAAAATCAGAGCTACAGAAGGAACGCTTTGGGATCCCTGTCAGTCAGGAGTGGTAATGGCCGTTATGATTCCGCTCCCACTTGACTTGAAAGAGTTACAGATGAAGGGTATAGTTGAGGGCAGTCATTCAGGCCAAACTAGACAACTCGCCAGTGCAAGCACCCTTCGGAGCGCCCGATGTCCAGTGATGGGAAGAAATGTTTAAAGATGACGGATGCCCGTGCCTGAGGGATATTGTCAAGAGTCTTGTACATCGGGGTCCAGAAGTGGGTCACACCAGCCCTGTGACTACCTAGGAACGGATCAAGCCTGTGGCTTGTTTGGCCGGCATCAGTCATGATGTTGCCAATCACTGTAAAGCCCATCTGGTCTGTGCAGCAAACATTCCCGACCCTTACCAAACATATTGCAAGGTTTCCATGGGTCATAGTGGTGCAGAGGGACCCTGAACAAGTGTGTTCAGGTTGATTTTTTTGGCTTCCGACTTACCACAGAAAAGGGTAACAAGGTCTGTCTTGTTGTAGTGGACAATTTCACCAAGTGGGTGGAAGCTTTTTCCTGCAAAGCAGCCACTGCATTGTGGACTGCCGAGACCCTAGTTAGGGAGGTGTTTCTCAATGGGGGCTACTGCCTATAGTGGAGATTAGGGCAGCCACTTCACAGGACAGGTGAGGCAGGCTCATTTAAAGAAATTAGGGATTGAAGGTAATTGTCACGTTGCGCACAATCCCCAATCTTCAGATATCGTGGAAAACATGAACCATTCCCTCAAAAATGCTACACGTAAAGATCTCCTCACTCAGGACCGTAAATGGAATGAGAACCTCGCACTGATACTCATGGGCATCTGAGGTACAAAATCCAAAGGGACAGGTTATTCCCCTCATGAGCTGGTCTGGGTGCCAGATGGGAATACCAACTACATATACTGGCGCCCATAACGACCCATTAATTGGGGAAGTGGCCAAGGATAAATTTACAGTTGAGTTGTGGCAGACATTATGCTCCCTGTATCTCAACACCACAGCAATTATAGGTCACAATCACCAACATAATTGCTTGAAACCGAAGCCACTGAAATCTCAGGAGTGGGGCGTTGGCAAACAGGTCATGGTCTGAAATGATGTTGGGGTGGGAGTGTTTGAACCACTGACAAAGGCCCCTACTTTATAGTGCACAAAACTAGCCCTATGGTGTCAGTGGTCCAACTGCCCAAGTTGGTCAAGTGGTTTTATATTAATCAGATGAATCTTCACCAGCTCGCAAACACGGGACTGAAGCCCAACGACTCTGAAAGTCAGCTCTCTGCAACCCTGTGATCCAATCACGTGGGGTTGTGGTGAGGTCCCAGTTCCACATCAGTGGGTATCATAGAGGATCTTACCGATGATGACACCTGGGCTTTAGAAAACTTCTTCCAGGCAGCAGCTGGAGATACTGAAATCGGGGTGTTTGGGGTAAACACCATCCCCATGACAGAAATAGGCAGTGCAGATGGGATTTTAATTTCATGTGTTATTAAACCCTGATTGTGTATAATTATAATACGCCTGCAACCAAATCTGCTCATAGAGCAGGAGATTGTTTTTCATTATCTTTTTACAAAAATATGAAGATGGTTGTCAGGAAGATATAATAATTCCCAATGTTATTGGAATTTATTGTAAAATAAGTGCGTGTGCGTGTCTTAATAGGATTAAAGACAGCTGGCCTGAAGGCTTTGATGTAAACATGGGGGAAGTTTAGAATGTAAGGTGTAAAAGGACATTTGCATTTTGAAATAAGCCAGACTCGATTGTTTTCAAAGGAGCAGTGAAGTGTGTCGCTAGGTGATGTTTAGAAACAGTGGGGAGAATTTTTTCCCCATCGGGGTTGGGGGGGGTTGGGGGGAGAGCATTTTTACCAAAGATTACTGGTAAAACTTAGTGAAACAATGGGAATTTGCGTTCAAAGGGGAAAATAAGTGTAAAGGAGTGAAGGCTGTGTGTAAGGGTGGTATTTTTAAGATCTAACAAATGTGACAAGCCTTCAGCATCTATGCCTCAAGCTGCTGTCTTCAAAGAACTGAAGTTAAGAAAACTCACTGTGAATTGAACTGGTTCAGGGTATTGAGTGTCACTGCCGGGGTCTTTTAAAACCTGTGTCTCTCACTGTTGCCTTAATGGAAGTGTAACTGGGAGTTAGATTGATTAGAGGATTTAAGAGTTATCATAGTAGTAATTTGTAGATCTGTGTTTAAAATCATTTTTCTTATTAATAAATGTTTAATTTAGTTTTGTAAGAAATTTATAAGACTTGGTGGTCTTATTCCTACTGAATTCAAAGCACATATCTCGAAATTTATACGTATTGCAAAACAAGTTGTGGCAGTTGTTTCAAGCTTCCCTTTGAGATTTGAACTCAGCATTTTACCATCAGCTGTGCCATAACACGGTGCTGATAGTGATGATCCTGGGAGTTGTGACTGGCAGGACACACCAAAAAAAGACATCGGTCAGAAATTTACGTTTGTCTGTCGGGCGGGTGGCCGATTGCTGCTGGCGAAACGAACCACGCCGCCATTTTCCACAGGCAGGCCAATTAAGGCCCGCACCGCGGCTTTGTGACTCCAGTGGAGAGCGGGAAATAGCCACGGGGGCGGGCGGCCTCAGACTGACGGATAGAATGGGGAACGGGCAGCCTGTATAAAGAGTGGCCAGGCAGCCTGTTTGAGACAGTGCACCATGGCCACTCAGAGATCAAGAAATGCTGCAGGAGAGGCCAGCAGGGGGGCCACTGTGCCGCCAGATTTTCGGATGCCTGCCTTGCTGTCCTCCTGCAAGAGGTGGGAAACCGGCGTCAGATTCTGTATCCCGAGGATGGAAGGAGGAGGGCCCCCCCATGTTACCAGCCAGGTGTGGGAGGAGGTGGGTGAGGCTGTGAGTGCCCATGTTGATGTGCAGCGCACTGGCACACAGTGTAGAAAACGATTCAATGATTTGCTGCGCTCTGGACGGGTGAGTACCATGTCGGTCTTGGCCATTTGACCCAGAAGGCAGCCTTAGCCCCCACCATGTCTTGCTGTCGTTACTGCAGAGGGCATCTGGCACACGCTGGGTGGGCAAGCGGGTACTGACCATGGTTACATCAGCTTTAGTGGTTGAGGAGAAGATGGGTTCTCCCCGCAGCATAAGTTGGTGTTTGTCGCATTTGAGTAGTCTGGGGGCAACCTGCAGGGTAGGCAGCTCGACACATACTCAGAACTTCAGCACATGTCATATTGATGGTGATGAGATGGTGGAAGGGGAGCCTCAAGGTGTTGTGGTCAGTGCCATCTGCTGGCTTCAGTGCTGCACCTATTTGCTCCTCCTTGCCATGGGCGCTAAGACCCGTGTGTTATTCAAAGTGATGGACTCCGAATGTGTCCAAGGCGGGCGTTGGGGGAGGGGGTTGGTAGCAGCCGTACTCTCTCCTGGGGACTGATCACCAATAGTGTGGACAGGAGCCGCTGGAGGCCTCAGATGTGCCACTGTGGTTGGGGTGTGGCGTGCACATGCAGAGTACATGACTGATCAGCATCAATAAATCCTCTTCTCTGTTTTGCAGGCAAAAAGTAACCACAATGCCTGGGAGCGCCAGAGGACTGGAAGTGGGCGCGCCCTCCTCCAGCACCTCACACCCTTCTAGGAGCAGGCGATAGAGCTGGGGAGGAGGCAGGAGGCCAGGGCGGCCAGGGCGATGAGGCTGGGGTCCAGCGGGCAGGTATTTGAGGTCCACAGTCCCATCCACTCTGACCTCTCAATCTCCTGTGATCCATGGGAAATTTTGCAAGTGGTTGCGATGTTTCCTCAGCCCCGCAACTATCCAGGCCACAATGCATCCAGGTCAGGTACCTCTGCACACTCACCACTCCTGTGGTTCATAACAAGCCATGTGGCATTCCTGAGGCCATCTGACCAGCCTGTCTGTATGTGCGTTTAATGTTTGGGGCCGATCTTGACTCATTTCCACCTCACCAATGTTCGTCTCCTTAGGGTCTTAAAGGGTGAGCGACTTATGAGGCTGGAGGGGAAAGGGATGAAAGGTTGAAGTGAATGAACGCTAACTGATGCACTGTCCTTGTTGTTAATTTCAGCATGACCACCAGAGCGACCCACACCGACACCGCAGCCCTCCCTCCACACCTGAGGGGCAACATGTGCAACTTGCGGCACATCATTTCAATCAGCCAGGCACCAGCGCAGACACACACACCTCGGTGGGGACTATACAGCATAAAAACTCCATTGTTTGCCATTCTAGCAAATGCAAAGGGTTGAGGCCCCCCCCTTGCAGGTACGATCTTCAAATGTGAACATGGCGAAATGGAATTCACATCCAAAAGTGGCCTCAGCCAGCATGAGCGTCACAGGCACGCTGAAGTACGGAATGAAAAAAGAATTTCAGCTCACCTACCGCAGGGTAAGCCTGGCCGGAGAGAGTACAAATGGACGCAAGAGGAAACGGACCTCCTCATAAAATTAGAGAAGCAGTACGAAGGCTGCGCAGAGATTAACAAAAAGATTGCAGTCCATCTTACATCGAAAACGAACAAACAGATTGGTTCCAAGAGACGATGTCTCCTGAAAGCAGCGCAAAAGTCAGCGGGCACAACAACAACACAAAGCAGCCAGACGGAAGGTGCTTTGAACATGGAATCTCCACCTAAGGGGGAGGACGCAGAGATGGTGCCAGGGTGCGGTCCCGCAATGGCAAGGAAGAAGCGACCCCCAGCCAGTATCCCGAAGTTCAGGGATCTGTACGACCAGCGGAGATCGGCTGAAGAATTGATGGGTGTAAAAGATGATCCCGAAACAAGAGCCTTGGCCATCGGCCTCGTGGAACGCATAACGGATACAATACTGAATGAAAATAAGGTTGATAAACCTGATAAGCGGTCCAGGAAAACAGTAGCTCGCCCAAAGGATGGAAGTAAGAATACGAAGGCCAAGAAAAAATGGGAAGCTAAGGCGGCACATTTTAAATCCACACAATTGGTATATAAAACAGACAGAAGGAAACTGGCACGTCAAATCATGGGTGCACCGTCCACCCAACTTTGCCCACTAAGCAAAGTCGAACTAGAGGAGTGTTTTACAGAAAACTCTCCAAACCCAATAACAAAGCAAACCTACAGAAGTTTGTAACATACAGGGGAGCGGGATGGTACGAAAGCTTGGAACTCCCCATAAGTAAGGAGGAGGTGATAGAGGCAATAAAGGGCATGGATAAGAACATGGCGGCAGGTCCCGATGGGATGAAATGGGAAAACATCAATGACATCCAGATGGAGTTTGAAGAAAGGATTCCACGCCTCTTCACCCTCTGGCTCATGTCTGGTTCCATCCCTCGGATGCTGAAAAAGAGCCGTACGGTCCTCATCCCCAAAACTGATGATACGGAAAAGCTTAAAAGTATAGAAAACTGGCGGCCAATAACAATCGGCCCGATCTTATTAAGGCTCTACACAAAGATCATCGCCAAACGCCTAAGCGACGTGGTCCAGATCGACCCTCGGCAGAAAGGGTTTCTGTTGGAGACTCCTGGTTGCAATGAGAATATAACAATTCTCAGTAACATCATGAAAGGGGCGAAACGCAACAGGAAAGAGCTGGCCGTTGTCTTCGTAGATCTGGCAAAAGCTTTTGACTCCGTGGGGCATAAAATGCTCGTAAAAGCACTGCAAAGAGTGAGGCTGCCCGGAACATTCATAAACATGATAACAGATCTGTATACGGACACAGATACATACCTTGAAAGTAAAGACGGAAGAACAAACCCCATTAAAGTCATGAGAGGGGTCAAACAAGGTGACCCGCTATCACCGATACTATTTAATATCACTATGGATCCTCTCATCAACTCCCTACAAGAGGCACAGTTGGGCGTCCACTTGCCCTGGAGGGGAGAGAAGATGTGTTGCTCAGCTCTGGCGTTCGCTGACGACATTGCTCTGCTCAGCGACTCCTATGCCGGCATGTCAAAGAACTTGGCCATTGTACAGGACTTCTGCCAAAAAACGGGACTGGAGATGAACGCCGGGAAGACCAAAGGCTTCCACTTCATCCACAAACGGAAGATGTTCCTGTACAACGCTAGACCGAACTGGCAGCTGAAAGGAGGTCCGATCTCTTACATACCACCAGGAGAGGCGGAGAAATACCTGGGTGCCAGAGTCGACCCATGGGCAGGAGTAACTGAGGAGCAATGGGGACCCAGAATCGGTATGTGGATAGAGAATCTGAAGGCGGCAGCACTTTGGCCTATCCAGAGGATTGAAATCCTCAAAACGCATATGATACCCAGAATATATTTCCACCTGATCCTCGCAGAGGTCTCACAGAATGCACGAGTCAAACTGGACCAATATATCAAAAACTGACCATGGATTTCTTCAGGGCATTCTTGGACGTCCTGGGGAGTGACTTCAGGCGCTAGTGTGCCTACACACATAGGTGGCGACTTTCCATCTTCAGACACCGCAGCAATACCTTTACATTGAGCCCCCTCCGAGATGGTTGCCCTGGCGACGTATTTGTTCCGCCAGGTGCACGGCCTGAATTATGACGTGCAGCTCCTGTTTATAGAGCAGAGGGGCCTCGGTGGCTCCTTACAGGCGTTGCTCGTCTTTTACCAGGATCTGATCAAAGTCTGGAACGTGGTCACCTCGTGACGCAGCTCTCCCTCGTCAGGAGTAGCGGCTGTCGTCAGAGCTGGAAGACAGATAAAGATGATTGATCAATGATGTGGCTACAGTGTTTAATACAGCTGTGTCACTGGTCTTGATGCCCAGATGCAAATGCAGGTCAATACCATACCGGAACTTTAAAGAATACTGGGGACCAGGATACTTCAGGTCAGGCCACCCAAAATGGTATGTGTGTTATGTACGTTGCCCAGAGTGTAGTAATTTAAAGAATTTGTTGCAAGGTTGCATACCATCATGGATTGACAACAGACACCTAAAGGCTAGGAGTACTTATGCCAATCTCATGAACCCATGCCAGTTGCAGTTGGCATGCAAAGCATACCCAGTCCCAAATATTATACTGACTACAGTCTATGATGGGACTAGTTCTCAGGATACCAGTGATGGATCAGTAACAATGAACAATAACGGTAAACTGGGTGGAAGATATCAGTGTCATTCTAGATGGTGTATGTGTGGGCATCATGGAGGAGTAGGGGATCTCCATGACCAGCACTGATCTGAAGGGGTGTGTAAGGAGGGGATGCACATGTAGTGTTGTGCCCATATCACCTGAATGTGTTCGACCGACATGTGGGTTTGACTCAAAGCGCACAACCTATCAACCGTAACCTGGAGGTGATGGCTCAGAGCCATGTCCCGTCCCAAGTTGCATATACAAGGGCAATGGAACCACTAGCGTGAGCCAATATATGGTACACAATGACACCTGGGGCCCAGTTCATGGTTTGACCTTCTGCTTTAGAAGCCAGATAAAGGTTCAAGTAGCACAGACAGGCTCTAGGGGGCAGTGACCATTGTATCACAAGGTGCACATTAATCATGGAAAAGGTCAACGAGCAATCCAGAACAGGAATAATTGGGGGAAAGTCAACTTCAACGGGATGAGGATGCATCCGCGACGAGTGAGTTGAAATCAAATATTGGCAGAAAAGACAGTGGCTGAGCAACGGCTACATTCAAAGGAAAAGTATTGTAGGCAATGTCAAGATATATTCCCTTGAAGGGGAAAGGGTAGGACAACTAATTCCAGAAAGCCCTGGATGATGAGAGATAGGAGGTAAAGATAAAAAGGGAGAAGTGTGTGTACGCCAGATGTAAGGTAGAAAAATACAATGGAGAACCCGGGTGAATTTAGAAGGACCAGAGGGGAAGTGAAGATACTAAATCAGAAAAGCAAGGAGAGCATGAAGAGGCTGTCAGGAAACATAAAAGGGAATCCCAAGGTCTTCTGCTAACACCTAAATAATAAGTGGTAAGCGAGAGTCGGGCCAATTAGAGACATAAAAGGGGACTTGTATGTGGAGGCTGGAGTAATTGCAGAGGTGTGGAATGAGTACTTTGCATCTGTTTTTTGGACATGTACCTAGGCTGAGGTGAGAGGTGGTAACTGCTCCATCAGAAGAACTTTCAATTGAGGAAGGTGGTGTTGGAAAGGACATCTTTACTTAAAATAGATAAGGCACCAGGACCTTAGACAAGTGCAGGATAATTAAGGAAGCCAGCATGGATTCATTAAAGGAAACTCATGTTTAAATAACTTGATGTTCTTTTGAGGTGATAACAGAAGATTGATGAGGGAAACACATTGACGTGGTGTTTATGGATTTGACATTGATACAGTGCCACACAGACTTGAGCAAAATTCCAGCTCATGGAATAAAAGGGACAGTAGGAACTTGGATAGAAATTGGCTGAGAGACAGGCAACAGTAGTGGATAAATGGTTATTTTTCAGATTGGAAGAAAGTTTGTAATGGAGTTCGCCAAGGGTCAGTGTTGGGACACTTCCTGATTATATATATTAATGACTGAGACTGTGGTGTGCAGGGCATGATATCAAAATTTGCAGATGATACAAGATTGGAAATGTCAATTGTGATGAGACTAGTCTTGAATTTCAAAAGGACAGACAAATGGCAAATGGAGTTCAATGCAGAAAAGTGGGAGGTGATTCGTTTTGGCAGGAAGAATATAGAGACACAGAATATTTTATAAAGTGACAGCATCTAAAGGAGATGCAGGAACTGAGGGACCTCTGTGTATATGTGGTCACTGAAGGTGGTAGGGCATGTTGAGAGAATAGTTAAAGCATATAGTATCTTAGGCTTTAATAATAGGAACTTGTATAAGACAGTTAGGCCTCAACTGGAGTACTGCGTCTAGTTCTGAGCACCATACAACAGGAAGGATGTGAAGGCATTTGAGAAAGTACAGAGGACATTCACAAAAATGATTCCAGGGATACACAGGGTGTTGCTATGAGGGTAGGTTGGAGAGGTTGGGATTGTTTCCTTGGAGAAAAGGCAGCTGAGAGGAGACTTGATAGAGATATTCAAGATCCTGAGGGTAATGAAACAGTACATAGGTTAGAAAGAGTTCCCATACAAGAGATGAACTAGAGGGCACAGATTCAAAATAATTGGAAAAAGGAGTAAATGTGGAGTGAGGAAAATTTTTTTTCACCGAGGGTGGTTGGGGTCTGGAACAATCTTCCTGAAAGGGTGGTGGAGGCAGGTTCAATCAAGCCATTCAAAAGAATTGATTTCTACCTAAGTGAGAGAATGTGCAAGGTTACGGGGATAAGGCAGGGGAGTGGGACTAGGTGGAATGCTCTCAGTTGGCGGGAATAACTATGACTGATGTTGGCGGCCTCGCTAGTGTGTCCGTCTGGTTAGTAGTTACGTGACCTGTGGTGGTTTGGTGTTCTCACCATCCACAGCGTCGGTCGTGCCTCCTTGTGACTCCTACTGGTAACAACGTCACCGTAATCAGGGTTGGCACTGTGTTGGTTGTGGTCTGCGGAGAACAGCATTATTGTATATAAATGGTTGAACGTCGTTGGTCAGAGCGGCCCGGCTGGGAAGCGACCCAGAGAAAAAACGTCCCCACAGTTGTGCCTTTTGTAGCAGCCACTGCACAAGTTGCAATTTCTACACAAGTGCTTGTTCCGAGCTCAATGGACTAGGGAAATAGTCCACCTCAACACAAACCACTGAGGTGGATTCGAGACCATTTAGAAACTATTACCTACCCGACTGGGAACTGGTGAAACAAGCCAGGCTGGAAGATCCAGAACCCTTAATAGTGAATGACGAACAACATGAGGTGGTGTCGGAGTCAAGAACTCAAAGCGAAAGGGATGACACGAGATCCAGTAAAACGCTGACCTTTTACAACAAAAAGTTCGGGGAATGGTAACTTTGGACAATAATGGGGTTGAGGAGCCCCAAGACGAGACAGGTATTCCACCAACCTACATCGAGCCTGTGGAGCTGCCACCCAGTGACGACAGAACCGTACAGAGCGAAGTGGAGATCCAATACCCCGTTGATGGGCTGCTCTGCTATCTGCTACTCCCCGGGGTGGGTGAGTTCTGCAAACACATGGCCGTGAGACATCAGATTAAACACCTTCGCACAATTTGCTCCAAATGCAGAAAATCTGGTGATTACCAGTCGGGTGCTTGTTATTATAGCAAATGTAAAGGGGTAAGGCCACCTCTCACCGGTACGATCTATGCATGTGAACACTGAAACGCAGTTCACATGGCAAATTGGGCTCAGCCAGCACGAGCGTCATAGACACGCTGAAGTACATAACGTTAAAAGATTAGCTGCTCACCTACCTCAAGCAAAGCCTGGCCAGAGAGATTATAAATGGACTAAAGAGGAAACCAACCTCCTCAGAGAATGAATGAAGTGGTATGAAGGCTGCGCAGAAATCAACAAACAGATAGCAGCCCATCTCACATCTAAAACCAGCAGGCAGATTGTTTCCAAGAGAAAATCGCACCTGAAAGCAGAGCAGAGATCAACGAGCGTATCATCACCGCAAAGCAGTCAGACAGAAGGTGCTTGGGAAATGGAAACTCCACAAGAGGGGGATGACGCAGAGGTGGTGAGGGGGGAAACAGCCCCCAAAGGGCGAGGAATGTGTGACCCCCGGCCAGTATCTCTAGACACATGGATCTGGATGATCAGCTGAATAACTAATGATGGTTCGGAACGACCCAGAAACAAGAGCCATGGCCATCGGCCTCATTGAAAGCATCACAGATGTTATATTAACTGAAGGAAAGGAAGAGGAAACTGGCAGGAGGTCCAGGAAGACAGAAGCTCACCCCAAGGACAGAGGCCGAAACACCAAATCCAACAAAAATTGGGCAGCCAGAAAAGCAAATTCCAAAGCAACTCAGTTGACTTACAAAACAGACAGGAGAAAGATAGCACGGCAAATCATGGATGCACCGTCCACCCTATAATGTCCACTCTGCAAAGCTGAACTCGAAGAGATTTACAGAGAAACTCTCAAAACTAAATACAGCAAACCCCCAAAATTGACATTATATAACGGAAGGAGAGATTACGACTCTTTGAAAGAACCCATACAGAAGGAAGAGGTCGAGGATACAGCAATTAAAAGCATTGATAAGAATACGGCAGCAGGACTTGATGAGATGAAGTTGGAAGACATCATGGACATCCAGGCAGAGTATGAAGACAGGCTTCCATGTCCCTTCTCCCTCTGGCTCAAGTCATCTTCCATCCCAAGGGTCTTGAAAAAGAGTCACACAGTTCTCATTCCTATGACAGACGACACCGAGAAACTAAAAAGCATAGACAACTGGCGACCAATCACCATCGGCCCAATTTTATTACGACTCTTCGCTAAAATTATCACCAATCGCTTCAGTGACGTGGTCCAGATCAATCTCAGGCATAAAGGATTAATGGGTCTTTTTCTGGATGGCAAGCTGTAACAAGTGGGGCGCCACAGGGTTCGGTCCTGAGGCACCAACTATTTACAATCTATATTAATGACTTGGATTCAGGGATAGAAGGTACTTTACCTAAATTTGCAGATGATACCAAAATAGGTGGGAAAGTAAGTTGCAAGGAAGAAATAAGAAATTTACAAAATGGATATGGACAGGTTAGGTGAATGGGCAAAAATTTGGCAGATGGAGTTTAACGTGGATAAGTGTGAGGTTATCCCTTTTGGTCGGAAGAATAAAAAGGCGACATTATTTAAATGGAGAGTAACTTCAAAATGCTTCAGTGCAGAGGGATCTGGGTGTCCTCGTGCATGAATTGCTGAAAGCCAGTATGCAGGTACAACAGGTAATAAGGAAGACAAATGAAATTTTGCCACTTATTGCTAAAGAAATAAAATAAAATTTGGGAAGTGTTGCTGTAGCTGTACAAGGCATTGGAGACACCGAATCTGGAATACTGTGCAGAGCTTTGGTCCCCTTACTTGAGGAAGGATGTAGTTGCACTGGAGGCGGTTCAGAGGAGATTCAATAGATTGATGCCAGAGATGTGGGACTTGTCTTATGAGGAGAGATTGAGCAGTTTAGGCCTATACTCACTAGAGTTTAAGGTTGAGAGGAGCTCTAATTGACGTATATAAGATGCTAAAAGGGGTAGACAAAGTAGACGTGGAGCAGATGTTTCCCCTTCTGGGGCATTCCAGAATGAGGCGCCATAGTTTTAGGCTAAGGTGTGGTAGATTTAAATCAGAGATGAGCAGGAATGACTTTTCTCAAAGGGTCTTGAATCTGTGGAAGTCACTACCTCAGAGTGCAGTGGATGCCGGGACGCTGAATAAATTTGAGGAGATAGAGAGATTTCTAATTTGAGGCCAAAATGAGATCAGCCATGATCATAATGAATGGCGGGGCAGGCTCGAGGGGCTGAATTGCCTTCTCCTGCTCCTAGTTCTTATGTTCTTATTAAAAGTGTTTCTGGTGGTGACTCCTGGTTGTAATGAGAACGTCACAGTTCTAAGTAACATCATGAAAGGGGCCAAACACAACAGGAAAGAGCTGGCCGTTGTCTTTGTGGATCTGGCTAAGGCATTCGATTCCATTGGGCATAAAATGCTCATCGAGGCACTTCAAAGAGAGTGGGGCTGCCAAAAAGATTAATAACAATGATCACAGATCTGTCCTCGGAAACTAGCACATTTATTGACTGTGAAGCCGGTCAAATCAAACCTATCAATATTATAAGACGGGTCAAGGTGACCCGTTATCACCAATCCTGTTCAACATTGCGATGGACCCTCTAATCTGTTCCCTACAGGAGGCACAGCTGGGCGTCCACTTGCCTTCCAGGGAACACAGGTTAGTTGCTCAGCTCTGGCGTTCGCTGATGACATTGCTTTACTCAGTGACTCCTATTCAGGCATGACCAAGAACTTAGCCATTGTACAGGAATTCTGCCAGAACACAGGGTTGGAGATGAATGCCAGGAAGACCAAGAGATTCCACTTCATCCACAAGAGGAATACGTTTCAGTATAACAGTATGGCGAACTGGCAGTTGAGAGGAGGTCCAATCTCATACACAACTCCAGGAGACACAAATATGTGGGAGCCAGAATCGACCCCTGGGCAGGGGTAACTGGGGAGCAATGGGGATCCAAAATCGATGGATGGACAGTGAATTTGAAGGAGGCAGCACTTCAACCTATCCAAAGGATCGAAACCTTTAAAATCCATGATTCCGAGGGTCTATTTTCATTTAATCCTCGCAGAGGTATCGCAAAACACGTTGGTGAAACTCGATCAATACATTAAAAACACATCAAAAGAAATCCTCCACCTTCCACCGCACATAACGGATGGAGTTCTCCACAGCAGAAACAGCAATAGTGGTCTAGCCATGCCGAGACTTGAAGTCCAAATTCCTTTGGCCATTATCCAGAAATTAGGGGCATTGCAGAGCTCACCGGACATGGCGATTCAGGCCTTGTTTGAATTCCGTGCTATCAAGAACAAAGACAATCAAATCCCTGAGGAATTTTAAAGTGTTCAGGGAAATCGAAGAATCCCTCAAGGAGAAGGGTGGTCCAAGAGGGACGCATGAAGGAAATGGCAATGATGAAATCATCAATTTGGGATGGATGGATATTCCTCAAACGTCCAGACCAAAACCAGTCAACAGATATGCGGCTTGGAGGGAGGTTAAATATTTAAAGTGGACCGAACTCCAATACCAAGGAACAGGCATCATGTTCTCTGGCAATGACATGGATAAGTGAGGGGTTATCCCTTTTGGTCGGAAGCCATGGGCAACTTACAGTTATGCTGCAATTTTATATTTACTATTTAAATGGAGAGTAACTTCAAAATGCTTCAGTGCAGAGGGGTCTGGGTGTCCTCGTGCATGAATTGCTGAAAGCTAGCATGCAGGTACAACAGGTAATAAGGAAGACAAATGGAATTTTGGCATTTATTGCCAAAGGAATAGAATAAAAGTAGGGAAGTGTTGCTGCAGCTGTACAAGGCATTGGAGAGACCAAACCTAGAGTACTGTGCAGAGTTTTGTTCCTCTTACTTAAGGATGTAGTTGCACTGGAGGCGGTTCAGAGGAGGTTCAATAGATTGATCCCAGAGATGCGGGGCTTGTCTTATGAGGAGAGATTGAACAGTTTAGGCCTTTACTCGCCAGAGTTTAAGGATGAGAGGAGATCCAATTGAGGTATATAAGATGCTAAAGGGGATAGACAAAGTAGACGTGGAGCAGATGTTTCCCCTTCTAGGGCCTTCCAGAATGAGGCGCCATAGTTTTAGACTAAGGGGTGGTAGATTTAAATAAGAGATGAGCAGGAATGACTTTTCTCAAAGGGTCGTGAATCTGTGGAAGTCACTACCTCAGAGTGCAGTGGATGCCGGGACGCTGAATAAATTTGAGGAGATAGATAGATTTCTAATTTGAGGCCAAAATGAGATCAGCCATGATCGTAATGAATGGCGGGGCAGGCTCGAGGGGCTGAATTACCTTCTCCTGCTCCGAGTTCTTATGTTCTTATGAAAAGGGTTTCTGGTGGTGACTCCTGGTTGTAATGAGAACATCACAGTTCTAAGTAACATCATGAAAAGGGCCAAATGCAACAGGAAAGAGCTGACCATTGTCTTTGTGGATCCGGCTAAAGCGGTCGATTCACTTGGGCATCAAATGCTCATCGAGGCGTTTCAAAGAGAGTGGGGCTGCCAAAAAGATTCATAACAATGAGGTGCTATTGCAGTGCACCCCAAGTGGTCCAGGCATTGGAAGCACATTAAGACCAATTGTTGTCTCTACCACCGCCCTTGTGTAGGGATGGATCTTGTACCCCTGCTCAACCCGTTCTTGGGTGGCGGAGAGGCATCATGAGCCACCTTTTGAGCGGATTGCCCTCGTCACGCAGTCGCCATCCATCCAATCGGGCTGGAGCACTGAAGAGCCCCGGCACCTTGGTGAGTGTCTCAGGATATAAGCGTCATGGGAGTTGCCAGGGTACCTTGCAGAGATGTGCAGAAGCTGCATCCTGTGGTCTCACACGCGCACACACTGATATCAAGTAGTTTTGATTCATGTTCGGGGATATGCCTGCATGCCGAGGGTAAAATTCTGCCCAGGGAAACAAGAGATCAAGGAAATAAATACCCCAGCTTGATGGGATATAGCTCTAAATATTGAGGTTCCCCCTTGAATTCAATCTGCAGCCTATATAAGTAAATTGTAAAATTGATTATGGTATTATATCTGTTACCATGTAAGCAAAAAAAAAAACTGGAAAAACCTGGAATATTTCAAAGGGGATTTAGGGCGATGGAACCAAATTAATTAACAGAATAAACAAATGTACAATTTGGCTGAAATCAGCCATGCGCTCACCATCACAAGAATCAACGGAGGAAATATCTCTACTGTAAAAGAAATATTAAGAGGTTGGGTGGTGTGGTGGAGAACTGAAGGACATGACCCAAGCTGTGAGAATATAAAATAGCTAAACCACACTGTACAGACACTAAGGGTTAACTAACCCAAGAGGGGTGAGTGAAATCGAAATTCTGGCTCAGGAGACTGAGAGCCATTATCATGGGCAATGGTGCAGGGCAACTGCCATCACATAGCACAATTATTTCCTACCAGGGGTTAAAGAAACATTTACACCTCAGTCAACGGATGGAAGGAAGTTCACAAACACATGGTTCGGGGTGTGGGAGAAAGAAGTCAGACAGGCACTTGGAAAAGCAATTCAATATTGAGCATTCTTCAATCATTCAGCATCAGTTCCATCGACATGGAGGCTGAAGGGTTCTCAAAAATCCCACATTTTTCATATCATCAACAAGGATATGACTTTTGTACTTTTATGGCAGATGACCCAACACTGCTGAGTTAAGTGTAGAACCCTGCAGACAGGAGGCTAGGCCCATGAAGGCCTGGGACTGGACATGCCCGGGCTTGTTGAGAGCAGTGTGGATTGTTGCCGGAAACCAGACAACGAGAGGAGGCAGAATACGCATTCTTCCCTTTAAAACAATCAACCCAGAGAAAGACTTCATCTTACACGAAAATAAAGCCCATAAAAATGTTGCATAAATAATCGCTACCGACTACTAAGGCAGGAAGGCTGGATTTAATGCAATTATGCTAACCTATCAATACTTCACAAATATAATGGCTTTCAGTTCAAGACTAGTTACGGGGGAAGGAAGACAAGGATAAACATCATGCGAACCCATTAAAAACGAGACAACAATCACCTGAAGAAGTCCACCAAAATCAGACAAAGAAGTAACCTTGATTTGGATTCAGATAAGAAATTCAAAAAAACAGTATAACTGGGCTACCAGTTACGAAGGGGAGTTTTGAAGCGGTTGAAGCAGAGTTTAAGCAGGGAGAGGTACCTGAGCCAGCAGAGCAAGGAGATCTGGAGATTTGCAGGCCCGCAGGCAACATCATGGTGTGGGGCAGTCTCAACCGAAGACAACAGGGCTGCAACCGAAGCTCTCCACGAAGATCAGCCACCCACAACCGCGCCCTCCACCCAACTGAAGAATCTTCACAGATTCCACAGACCAGGACCACGTGGGGATAGCAGGCCCCAGAGGACACAGTGTACCCCAAAACAGCAACCGGCTTTCCTGGCTGGATTTTGAACTGTCAAGGAACCCTGGTTGGTCAGCATGATCCCTGACCTCTCCTAGTTCAATTTAGTTAGGTTTTGGGGGTTGGACAAGGGTAAGGGGTTTAGCAGTGTGATTTTCCCAGGTTATGCCTTGTGTTCCCCATTCTTAAATAAGTGCACTTTGTCGGTCTGCATAATCTCAGTGTAATCCTAATGTTATAAATTCATTTGTGACTTCAATAAACTCAGCTTTTTTTTTCCTTGCACTACTTTGTCACAACCTAAAAATAAGTCCAGGGTCTAGAACCCAGGGAGTGTATGTATGTGTGGGCATCATGGAGGATTAGGGGAACTCCATGACCAGCACTGATCTGAAAAGGGTGTCAGGAGGGGTTGCACATGTAGTGTTGTGCCCATATCAATTGAATGTGTTCAGATGACATGTGGGTTTGACACAAAGCGCACAACCTATCAACCATAACCTGGAGGTGATGGCTCAGAGCCATGTCCCGTCCCATACAAGGGCAATGGAACCACCAGCGTGAGCCATTATAGGGTACACAATGACACCTGGGGCCCAGTTCATGATCTGACCTTCTGCTTTAGAAGCCAGATAAAGGTTCAAGTAGCACAGACAGGCTCTAGGGGGCAGTGACCATTGTATCACAAGGTGCACATTAATCATGGAAAAGGTCAGCGAGCAATCCAGAACAGGAATAATTGGGGGAAAGTCAACTTCAATGGGATGAGGATGCATCCGAGACGAGTGAGTTGAAATCAAATATTGGCAGAAAAGAGAGTGGCTGAGCAATGGCCACCTTCAAAGGAAAAGTATTGTAGGCAATGTCAAGACGTATTCCCTTGAAGGGGAAAGGGTAGGACAACTAAATCCTGAAAGCCCTGGATGATGAGAGACAGGAGGTAAAGATAAAAAGGGACAAGTGTGTGTACGCCAGATGTCAGGTAGAAAAATACAATGGAGAACCCGGGTGAATTTAGAAGGACCAGAGGGGAAGTGAAGAAACTAAATCAGAAAAGCAAGGAGAGAGCATGAAGAGGCTGAAGGGAACATAAAAGGGAATCCCAAGGTCGTCTGTAAACACCTAAATAATGAGTGATAAGCGAGAGTAGGGCCAATTAGAGACATAAAAGGGATCTTGTATGTGGAGGCTGGAGTAATTGCGGAGGTTTGGAATGAGCACTTAGCATCTGTTTTTTTTAAGAAATGTACCTAGGCTGAAGTGAGAGGTGGTAACTGCTCCATCAGAAGAACTTTCAATTGAGGAAGGTGATGTTGGAAAGGACATCTTTGCTTATAATAGTCTAAGGTCCTGGTGCCTTATCAAGTGCAGGTTAATTAAGGAAGCCAGCATGGATTCATTAAAGGAAACTCATGTTTAAATAACTTGATGGACTTTTGAGGTGCTAACAGAAGATTGATGAGGGAAACACATTGACGTGGTGTTTATGGATTTGACATTGATACAGTGCCACACAGACTTGAGCAAAATTCCAGCTCATGGAATAAAGGGCAAAGTATGAACTTGGATAGAAATTGGCTGAGAGACAGGCAACAGTAGTGGGTAAATGGTTGTTTTTCACATTGGAGGAAAGTTTGTAATGGAGTTTCCCAGGGGTCAGTATTGGGAAACTTGCTCTTCCTGATTATATATATATATATTAATGACTTAGACTGTGGTGTGCAGGGCATGATTTCAAAATTTGTAGATGTAAGATTGGAAACGTTGTCAATTATGATGAGACTAGTCTTGAACTCCAAAAAAGGGCAGAGACATGTTTGTGGATTGGGCAGACAAATGGCAAATTAAGTTCATTGCAGCAAAGTGGGAGGTAATTTGTTTTGGCAGGAAAAATATGGAAAGACAATATATTTTATAGAGGGACAGCCTCTAAAGGAGATGCAGGAACTGAGGGACCTCTGTGTATATGTACATAGGTCACTGAAGATGGCAGGGGATATTGAGAGAATAGTTAACAAAGCATAAACTATCTCAGGCTATAATAATAGGAACTTGTCTAAGACAGTTAGGCCGCATCTGGAGTACTGTGTCTAATTCTGAGCACCACACTTCAGGAATTATAAGACGACATTGGAGACAGTACCAGAAGATATTTACAAGAATGATTCCAGGGATACACAACTGTAGCTATGAGGGTAGGTTGGATAGGTTGGGAATGTGTTCCTTGGAGATAAGAAGGCTGAGGGGAGACCTGATGGAGATATTCAAGATCATGAGAGGGTAATGAAACAGGGTACATAGTGAGAAACGGTTACCACACAAGAGATGAACTGGAGGGCACAGATTCAAAATAATTGGCAAAAGGAGTAAATTTGGAGTAAGGAAATTTTTTTTCACCAAGGGTGGTTGGGGTCTGGAACAATCTTCCTGAAAGGGTGGTGGAGGCAGGTTCAATCAAGGCATTCAAAAGGGAGCTGGATTAATACTTATGCGAGAGAATATGCAAGGTTACGGTGATAAGGCAGGGGAGTGGGACTAGGGGAATGGTCTTTCATTTGGCGGGAGTAATATGACTGATAGTGACGGCCTCACCATTGAGTTTGTCTGGATAGTAGTTACGTGACCTGTGGTGGTTTGGTGTTCTCACCATCCACAGCGTTGGTCGTGCCTCCTCGTGGCTCCTGCTGGTAACAGCGTCACCGTTATCCGAGTTTGCACAGATATGAAAGGTTTTGTTGGCTAAATGACTTACGAAAGAGCAGAGTGTGGATTGTGGTCTGCGGAGACCAGCATTATGGTATAAAAATGGTTGACTGTCGTTGCTCAGAGCGGCCCGGGTAGGAAGCGACCCGGAGAAAAAACGTCCCCACAGTTGTGCCTTTTGTAGCAGCCACTGCACAAGTTGCAAGTGCAAGTTCCGAGCTCAATGTACCAGAGAAAAAGTCCAGCTCAACACAAACTGCTGAGGTGGAATCGAGACCATTTAGAAACTACTACCTACCCTACAGGGAACTGGTGAAACCATCCAGACTGGAAGATCCTGAACCCTTAATAATGAATGACGAACAACATGAGTTGGTGTCGGAGTCAAGAACTCAAAGATAAAGGGATGACACGAGAGCCATAAAAACGCTGACCTTTTATAACAAAAAGTTCAGGGGAACAGGAACTTTGGACAATAACGGGTTTGAGCAGCTGCAGTTGGCATGCAAAGCATACCCAGTACCAAATATTATACTGACTGCAGTCTATGATGGGAATAGGGGTTGCACATGTAGTGTTGTGCCCATATCACCTGAATGTGATCAGCCGACATGTGGGTTTGACTCAAAGCGCACAACCTATCAACCGTAACCTGGAGGTGATGGCTCAGAGCCATGTCCCGTCCCAAGTTGCACATACAAGGGCAATGGAACCACTAGCGTGAGCCAATATAGGGTACACAATGACACCTGGGGCCCAGTTCATGATTTGACCTTCTGCTTTAGAAGCCAGATAAAGGTTCAAGTAGCACAGACAGGCTCTAGGGGGCAGTGACCATTGTATCACAAGGTGCACATTAATCATGGAAAAGGTCAGCGAGCAATCCAGAACAGGAATAATTGGGGGAAAGTCAACTTCAACGGGATGAGGATGCATCCGAGACGAGTGAGTTGAAATCACATATTGGCAGAAAAGAGAGTGGCTGAGCAATGGCCACCTTTAAAGTAAATGTGTTGCAGGCAATGTCAAGATATATTCCCTTGAAGGGGAAAGGGTAGGACAACTAAATCCAGAGTGCCCTGGATGATGAGAGATAGGAGGTAAAGATAAAAAGGGAGAAGTGTGTACACGCCAGATGTCAGGTAGAAAAATACAATGGAGAACCCGGGTGAATTTAGAAGTACCAGGGGTGAAGTGAAGAAACTAAATCAGAAAAGCAAGGAGAGAGCATGAAGAGGCTGGCAGGTAACATAAAAGGGAATCCCAAGGTCTTCTGCAAACACCTAAATAATGAGTGGTAAGAGAGAGTAGGGCCAATTAGAGACATAAAAGGGAACTTGCATGTGGAGGCTGGAGTAATTGCGGAGGTGTAGAATGAGTACTTTGCATCTGTTTTTTTAAGAATTGTACCTAGGCTGAGGTGAGAGGTGGTAACTGCTCCATCAGAAGAACTTTCAATTGAGGAAGGTGATGTTGGAAAAGCCATCTTTACTTAAAATAGATAAGGCACCAGGACCTTAGACAAGTGCAGGATAATTAAGGAAGCCAGCATGGATTCATTAAAGGAAACTCATGCTTAAATAACTTGGATGCTCTTTAGAGGTGATAACTGAAGATTGATGAGGGAAACACATTGACGTGGTGTTTATGGATTTGACATTGATACAGTGCCACACAGACTTGAGCAAAATTCCAGCTCATGGAATAAAAGGGACAGTAGGAACTTGGATAGAAATTGGCTGAGAGACAGGCAACAGACGTGGGTAAATGGTTGTTTTTGAGATTGGAAGAAAGTTTGTAATGGAGTTCGCCAGGGGTCATATTCATGACTGAGACTGTGGTGTGCAGGGCATGATATCAATATTTGCAGATGATACATGATTGGAAATGTCAATATTGATGTGACTAGCCTTGAATTTCAATAGGACAGACAAATGGAGTTCAATGCAGAGAAGTGGGAGGTGATTCGTTTTGGCAGGAAGAATATAGAGACACAATATTTTATAATGTGACAGCATCTAAAGGAGATGCAGGAACTGAGGGACCTCTGTGTATATGTACATAGGTCACTGAAGATGGTAGGGCATGTTGAGAGAATAGTTAAAGCATATAGTATCTTAGGCTTTAATAATAGGAACTTGTATAAGGCAGTTAGGCCTCATCTGGAGTACTGCGTCCAGTTCCGAGCACCATACATCATGAAGGATGTGAAGGCATTTGAGAAAGTACAGAGGACATTCACAAAAATGATTCCAGGGATACACAGGATGTAGCTATGAGGGTAGGTTGGAGAGGTTGGGATTGTTTCCTTGGAGAAAAGGCGAGTGAGAGGAGACTTGATAGAGATATTCAAGATCCTGAGGGTAATGAAACAGTACATAGGTTAGAAAGAGTTCCCATACAAGAGATGAACTAGAGGGCACAGATTCAAAATAATTGTCAAAAGGAGTAAATGTGGTGTGAGGAAAATTTTTTCTCAAAGAGGGTGGTTGGGGTCTGGAACAATCTAGCTGAAAGATCAGTGGAGGCAAGTTCAATCAAGGCATTCAAAAGAATTGATTTCTACCTAAGCGAGAGAATGTGCAAGGTTACGGGGATAAGGCAGGGGATTGGGACTAGGTGGAATGCTCTCAGTTGACGGGAGTAACTATGACTGATGGTGGCGGCCTCGCTAGTGTGTCCGTCTGTTTAGTGGTTACGTGACCTGTGGTGGTTTGGTGTTCTCGCCATCCACAGCGTCGGTTGTGCCACCTTGTGGCTCCTGCTGGTAACAACGTCACCGTAATCAGGGTTGACACTGTTGGTTGTGGTCTGCGGAGACCAGCATTATCGTATAAAAATGGTTGAACGTCTTTGGTCAGAGCGGCCTGGGTGGGAAGCGACCCAGAGGAAAAACGTCCCCACAGTTGTGCCTTTTGTAGCAGCCACTGCACAAGTTGCAAATGTTAGTTCCGAGCTCAATGTACCAGAGAAAAAGTCCACCTCAACACAAACTGCCAAGGTGGAATCGAGACCATTTAGAAACTATTACCTACCCTACAGGGAACTGGTGAAACAAGCCAGACTGGAAGATCCGGAACCCTTAATAGTGAATGACGAGCAACATGAGGTGGTGTCGGAGTCAAGAACTCAAAGCGAAAGGGATGACACGAGAGCCATAAAAACCCTTTTACAACAAAAAGTTCGGGGAATGGTAACTTTGGACAATAATGGGGTCGAGGAGCCCCAAGACGAGACAGGTATTCCACCAACCTACATCGAGCCTGTGGAGCTGCCACCCAGTGACGACAGAACCGTACAGAGCGAAGTGGAGATCCAATACCCCGTTGATGGGCTGCTCTGTCATCTGCTACTCCCCGGGGTGGGTGAGTTCTGCAAACACATGGCCGTGAGACATCAGATTAAACACCTTCACACAATTTGCTCCAAATGCAGAAAATCTGGTGATTACCAGTCGGGTGCTTGTTATTATAGCAAATGTAAAAGGGTAAGGTCACCTCTCACCGGTACGATCTATGCATGTGAACACGGAAACGCAGTTCACATGGCAAATTGGGCTCAGCCAGCACGAGCGTCATAGACACGCCGAAGTACATAACGTGAAAAGATTAGCAGCTCATCTACCACAAGCAAAGCCTGGCCAGAGAGATTATAAATGGACTAAAGAGGAAACATTCTCCTCAGAGAATTAGTGAAGTGGTATGAAAGCTGTGCAGACATCAACAAACAGATAGCAGCCCATCTCACATCTAAAACCAGCGGGCAGAT
Source organism: Cetorhinus maximus (assembly GCF_964194155.1). NCBI lineage: Eukaryota > Metazoa > Chordata > Chondrichthyes > Lamniformes > Cetorhinidae > Cetorhinus > Cetorhinus maximus. The sequence continues at coordinate 44,875 of NW_027596517.1, forward strand.
TGCTTCCAATAGAAGATCGCTCCTGAAAGCAGAGCAGAGATCAACAAGCGTATCATCACCGCAAAGCAGCCAGACAGAAGGTGCTTGGGAAACGGAAACTCCACAAGAGGGGGATGACGCAGAGGTGGTGAGGGGGAAAAGTTTCCCCAAAGGGCGAGGAATGTGTGACCCCCAGGCCAGTATCCCTAGACACATGGATCTGGATGATCAGCTGAAGAACTAATGGTGGTACAGAATGACCCAGAAACAAGAGCCATGGCCATCGGCCTCATTGAAAGCATCACAGATGTTATATTAACTGAAGGAAAGGAAGAGGAAACTGGCAGGAGGTCCAGGAAGACAGAAGGTCAACCCAAGGACAGAGGCCGAAACACGAAATCCAAGAAAAAGTGGGCAGCTAAAAAAGCAAATTCCAAAGCAACTCAGTTGACTTACAAAACAGACAGGAGAAAGATAGCACGGCAAATCATGGATGCACCGTCCACCCTACAATGTCCACTCAGCAAAGCTGAACTCGAAGAGAGTTTTACCAAGAAACTCTCAAAACCAAATAAAGCAAACCCCCAAAAGTATACATTATATAACAGAAGGAGAGATTACGACTCTTTGAAAGAACCCTTACAGAAGGAAGAGGTCGAGAATGCGGCAATTAAAAGCATTGATAAGAACACGGCAGCAGGACCTGATGGGAAGAAGTTGGAAGACATCATGGACGTCCAGGCTGAGTACGAAGACAGGCTTCCATGTCTCTTCTCCCTCTGGCTCAAGTCAATTTCCATCCCAAGGGGTCTTGAAAAAGATCCACACAGTTCTCATTGCTAAGACAGACGACACCGAGAAACTAAAAAGCATAGACAACTGGCGACCAATAACGATCGGCCCATATTATTCCAAATTTTCGCTAAAGTTATCACCAAATGCTTAAGTGACACGGTCCAGATCAACCTTGGGCAGAAAGGATTAATGGGTCTTTTTCTGGATGGCAAGCTGCAACAAGTGGGGAGCCACAGGGTTCGGTCCTGAGGCACCAACTATTTACTGTCTATATTAATGACTTGGATTCAGAGATAGAAGGTACTATAGCTAAATTTGCAGATGACACCAAAATAGGTGGGAAAGTTGCAATGAAGAAATAAGAAATTTACAAAATGGATATGGACAGGTTAGGTGAATGGGCCAAAATTTGGCCGATGGAGTTTAACGTGGATAAGTGTGAGGTTATCCCTTTTGGTCGGAAGAATAAAAAGGCAGCTTATTATTTCAATGGAGAGAAACTTCAGAATGCTTCAGTGCAGAGGGATCTGGGTGTCCTCGTGCATGAATTGCTGATAGCTAGTATGCAGGTACAACAGGTAATATGGAAGGCAAATGCAATTCTGGCACTTATTGCTAAAGGAACAGAATAAAAATATGGAAGTGTTGCTGTAGCTGAACAAGGCATTGGTGAGACCGAATCTGGAATACTGTGCAGATCTTTGGTCCACTTACTTGAGGAAGGATGTAGTTGCACTGGAGGCGGTTCAGAGGAGATTCAATAGATTGATGCCAGAGATGCGGGACTTGTCTTATGAGGAGAGTTTGAGCAGTTTAGGCCTATACTCACTAGAGTTTAAGGATGAGAGGAGCTCTAATTGAGGTATAAAAGATGCTAAAGGGGGTAGACAAAGTAGACGTGGAGCAGATGTTTCCCCTTCTGGGGCCTTCCAGAATGAGAGGTCATAGCTTTAGGCTAAGGTGTGGTAGATTTAAATCAGTGATGAGCAGGAATGATTTTTCTCAAAGGGTCGTGAATCTGTGGAAGTCACTACCTCAGAGTGCAGTGGATGCCGGGACGCTGAATAAATTTGAGGAGATAGACAGATTTCTAATGTGAGACCAAAATGAGATCAGCCATGATCATAATGAATGGCGGGGCAGGCTCGAGGGGCTGAATTGCCTTCTCCTGCTCCTAGTTCTTATGTTCTTATGAAAAGGGTTTCTGGTGGTGACTCCTGGTTGTAATGAGAACATCACAGTTCTAAGTAACATCATGAAAGGGGCCAAACGCAACAGGAAAGATCTGGCCGTTGTCTTTGTGGATCTGGCTGAGGCGTTCGATTCCGTTGGGCATAAAATGCTCAGCGAGGCTCTTCAGTGAGAGTCGGGCTGCCAAAAAGATTCATAACAACGATCACAGATCTGTCCTCAGAAACTAGCACATTTATTGACTGTAAAGACGGTCAAATCAAACCTATCAATATCATAAGAGGGGTCAAGGTGACCCGTTATCACCAATCCTGTTCAACATTGCGATGGACCCTCTAATCTGTTCCCTACAGGAGGCACAGCTGGGTGTCCACTTGCCTTCCAGGGAACACAGGTTAGTTGCTCAGCTTTGGCGTTCGCTGATGACATTGCTTTACTCAGTGACTCATATTCAGGCATGACCAAGAACTTAGCCATTGTACAGGAATTCTGCCAGAACACCGGCTTGGAGATGAATGCCACGAAGACCAAGGGATTCCACTTCATCAACAAGAGGAATACGTTTCAGTATAACAGTATGGCAAACTCGCAGTTGAGAGGAGGTTCAATCTCAAAAAACTCCAGGAGTTAAATATGTGGGAGCCAGAATCGACCCCTGGGCAGGGGTAACTGGGGAGCAATGAGGATCTAAAATCGATGGATGGATAACGAATTTGAAATAGGCAGCACTTCAACCTATCCAAAGGATCGAAACCCTTAAAACCCACGATTCCAAGGATCGTTTTTCATTTAATCCTCGCAGAGGCATCGCAAAACACGGTGAAACTCGATCAATCCATTAAAAATACATCAAAAGAAATCCTCCACCTTCCACCGCACGTAACGGATGGAATTCTCCACAGCAGTAACCGCAATAGTGGTCTAGACATGCCGAGACTTGAAGTGCAAATTCCTTTGGCCATTATCCGGAAATTAGGGGCGTTGGAGAGCTCACCGGACATGGTGATTCAGGCCTTGCTTGAATTCAATGGTATCACGAACCAAGAGACAATCAAATCCCTGAGGAATTTTAAAGTGTTCAGGGAAATCGAAAAATCCCTCAAGGAGAAGGGTGGTTCAAGAGGGACGCATGAAGGAAATGGCACTGATGAAATCATCAATTTGGGATGGATGGATATTCCCCAAACGTCCAGACCAAAATCAGTCAACAGATATGCGGCTTGGAGGGAAGTTAAATATTTAAAGTGGACAGAACTCCAATGCCCAGGAACAGGCATCAAGTACTCAGGCAACGACTATACTTCAAATTCCTGGCTCAGAACTTGTCTTGACCTCAAACAATCCAGATTCAGGCTCATGAACAGTATTTTATTATAGTGTAATCTCTACCTAATAAGATCCACCATAACCAGGGGAAGACACCACGCAAACAAGTCCTGCAGATGATGTGAGGCCCTTTTCGAATCACTGGCTCACATCTCCGGTAACTGTCCGTTCGTTAAAAACACCCGGATCAAAAAATCCTGGACCACTTGCAACAGTTTATCTCGAAGTGCGGCTGGGCATCCGACTTGGAACCGAGACTCTTTGGAAAAGACGGGACCCTCTGGAGGCCAGACCTGGTACACGTCAAGGATGGAGTAGTAGCGGTTGTCAATGTCAGTGCGGTTTGAAGACAATAACAATTTGTTGGAGAAAGCTTGGGCAGAGAAAAAACAGAAGTGTCAACACCTAAAGGACGAAATACGAGAGATGACCGAGGACTCATCAGTTACCTTCTTCAGATTCGTCATGGGAGCAAGAGGAAAGTGGCTCGATTTGAACAAAATCTTCATGCGATTCCTGAAGATCCAGAAATAGAAGTCCTTTGCCCAACTTCGACACTGACGATCTCTCTGACCTTGGAACTTTTGCAAATAAATATTTGGAGGCCAGTAATCAGAGCCGTTTAACAGAGCTCACTTGGTTCGATATCGCAAGCCCCAAGATGAAGGACGGGAAGGTGATACAAGACAGGGATTGTATATCGACAGTGAGAAGTCCAGATCCTGATCCCTGGTGGGCAGGTAGAGTGGGTAATTTGGTTGTATACGTGCGGTGATCATGTTAGTCTAACAATGATTTTGGCGGTTACCTTAGTCATTATTTGGGGTGGTGGGTGCATGATATTAATTATAAATGTTAACTAAAGCAGCTTTTCCTTCGTTAATATAGTTAATTACTAAAGATGGCAACACAATCAGATGATGTTATTCAGGATAGGTCTTCTGACCATTAACTATGCGATCGGCCACCTAGTATCATCAGTACCTAATGTGACGAATATTCACGCTTGGCCGACAGAGGATCATGGTCAGTTATTCCCACGCTCCGCTTTCACCTGAGTCACTTCCCTTGGTTGTGGTCACTCCTGGAGTTAAGTCACAACGTGGACGAGCCACGTAAATACTCGGATTGGGCGCTGCATTAATTTGTGTGTATTAAATGAGTCAGTACAGTCTCGATGGACAAATCGCCTCCTCCTGCAATGTAAAGAGTCAGTGAAATGATAATCCTATCTTGGATCACTCCCCAATAAACCTGAGCAATAATTTCCAGGATTACATCTCCCATTTTGGGTATGATATTCCACCATTACACAAACATTTGACTGAACTGGTAAAGGATGCAGAGCTTTCGCAAAAAACATTACAGGAAAACCGGGGGCAGAATTTTACCCTCAGAAGGGGTGCTCGGCAGGGATGGTCAGGGAACTGACTGCCACCGGCGATCGGCAGCTCACCGCGATTTTACGAGGACGGGCCAATTAAGGCCCCCTCAGCGTGAAACGCAGCCAATGAGTGAGGGAGATGGGGCGGGGGCTTGTCCGTCAGGTCCAATGACATCACAGCAGCCAATTCAAATGCAGCCTGGGCAGCCCCTGGAAGGCTATCACTAAAGGACACGGAAGTCCTGGGAATGGAGACCATAGCAGGTGGACACGGCAGGCGGGAGGGCAGGTGGTCAGGGCAGTCAGCCCCACGTTTCTCAGATGAGAGCCTCGCTGCCCTCCTGGAGGTGACAGCAAGGGGAGAAACACTTGTCCCCAGGGTCTGGAAGCAGCCACCCCCACCTCACCAAAAGAGGCCTGGGTGGATGTGGCATCCAGGGTCAGCAGCCACAATGAGGTGAGGCACACATGGGGGCAGTGCCGAAAGCACTTGAATGATCTCCTGCAATGGGGAAGGGTGAGTACCGTGTTGGCATGGGTCACTTTGCTGAACAGTTGAGCTGGCCATCCCACTGGATCTCAAATGTTAGAGTGTGAGTAGTGAACATCAATGAGGCAGGATCTGGCCAGGAGGGCGAGTCCTGGCTGCTTGGAGCCTTGCAGCTCCTGGGTCACAAATCGGCTGAGCCCTGTGAGGTGTTCCTCAGGTGGGGTTGGCCAGGATGGAATGGTGCTGCAGGTAGAGGTAACGCTAATCAATGCTCCTCCATCCTTCCAGGAGAAAACATCCCATAACATTGCAGAGAGGTCGTGGACTGGCGGGGGACCCCCACATCCTCACTAGATACAAGCAGGCCCTAGACCTGAAGAGGCACCATGCAACTCGGTCAAGCGGCTGCAGTGAGGTTGGGGTGTCAGAGGGAGGTCAAATTGTAGTGCACGGAGGTGAGAATGTGGCTTTTTACAACCTTTGCAGTGTAGTCTGTATATTGATGGGAACCTTGAACCCCCATTGACAATGGGGAGATGAGGGCACCATGATGCAGATCTGTCTCATCAGGGTGCCAGGCATACACACGGACAGCCTAATGACAAACTAATGACATGCGCTTCTTCTCCCTTTTAGGCTCACCAGCAGCCCCTCGTTCTGAGGAGCCTGAAGGCCCACCCCTGACCCCTGTGGACCAACATGCTGAGCACGCACCAGCATCACCCTCTGTCAAGCAGGCACCAGCACAGATACCAGCACATCGGTGGGCATAGGATTGCGATCTAGTATCTCAGTGCACATTGATGAGTGCATTTCACACTTGCTTGATGTGCAGGTGGAGGCAGTGTGTCCAGGGCATTGGCAGAGGGCTGCTGGGGACCAGTTCAATGCTCAGTCAATGGCTGATAGGCCTCTGATGTCATCCATGAGGCAGCAGATGCTGGATGTCCAGCCGGGTGTGGAAGATGAGGGAATGTGTGCCATGGTGTCCGTTGTAGAGGAGTCCCTGCAGAGAATAGCACTGTGTTCACCCTCATGGCCGAGCACACTGCATCCTCCATGGAGGGAGTGGTGACTCTTATGGAGAGGCTCCTCCAGGGACTCAATCAGGGGTTCCCGGAGATCAAGCCCTCACACCAACAATGACCTCAGCCGGTCAGGGTCAGTGTGGGAGATGGATTGCTCAGCTATGTGCCCATCCATCAATGGTGAGCAGGGATGTCCAATGCAACCTGAAATTGCTGTATAACCAGCCTGGTGTCTGTGGGCTCCTCAGGGTGCTCCGGATGCAGCAGCAGCTCCTCTGCCAGTGACCGTGGCACATGAGGCTGCACTGACAGGCGAGATGCCAGTCATGGCATTGGCCACTCCCTCCCCAAGCAGGGCCAGTACAGGTTCCACGGGCCAGAGGACACCCGCCAATGTCATTAAGGCCAACAGGGCTGCAGAGTCAGCAGGCTGTCTCCAATGCCAGTGCCAGTGATGGGGGAGCACCGAGTCGTAGCACCTGCTAGAGAAAACTCAAAGCACCTTAATCACAACACAACCTGATCACTTGTTTCCCCCAATTTTGTTGGTTTTTTTTGAATGGTGAGATGTAATAGACTAGTTAATGTTAATTTACTGCTGACAAGCATAGCAGAAATTATGGGTTTTTTTCCCCCAACTGGCCTCTGGATACTTCATTTGCTGTGTAGGTGTGGGGTAAGCCATGATGTTATGATGGAGTGTGAGTCCTTAAATTTCATTACAATGGCAGAGTGTATGTTGTTAACCAAGGAACGGGTCCTGTCAGGGATTAAGTGTGGAGCCTGGAACCTTGGCACGTGGTGGTGGCTCTTATTTGGTAGGTTTGCTGAAGGAGCGATGGATCAAAGCATTCTGGGTGTACCTGCCTCCCTGGAGGTTACCCAGGTCAGTGTCTATGCCCTCAGTGATCTCACCATGTTCATCCACAGACTCACTGCTGGACTAATCGCCTGTAGCCTGTGCAGCGACATCAAGATCATCTTCCTCCGCTGTATCCCCCTTTCCAGTGCCAGATAGTGATTGGTTGCTTGCTGCGCGCTGCACAGTGAAACACAATCTGGCTTGGAGGGAGTGGGGGTGAGGAACATGGTATTGCAGTGCACCCCAAGTGGTCCAGGCAGCAGAAGCACATTAAGCCTGATTGTTCTCTCTACCACCGCCCTTGTGTAGGGGTGGCTCTTGTACCACTGCTCAATCCATTCTTGGGTGGCGGAGAGGCATCATGAGACACGTTTTGAGCGGATTGCCAGAGTCACGCAGTCGCCATCCATCCAATCGGGCTGGAGCACTGAAGAGCCCCGGCGCCTGGGTGCGAGTCTCTCAGGATATAAGCATCATGGGAGTTGCCAGGGTACCTTGCAGAGATGTGCAGAAGCTGCATCCTGTGGTCTCACACGCACACACACTGATATCAACTAGTTTTATTTCATGTTCGGGCATATGCCTGCATGCCGAGGGTAAAATTCTGCCCAGGGAAACAAGAGATGTGGTCAAGGGAATAAATACACCAACTTGATGGGATATTGGGCTAAATATTGAGGTTCCCCCTTGAATTCTATCTGCAGCCTATAAGTAAATTGTAAAATTGATTACGGTATTATGTTGGTTACCATGTAAGCAAAAACAAAAAAAACGGGAAAAACCTGGAATATTTCAAAGGGGATTTGGGGTGATGGAAGCAAATTAATTAACTGAATAAACAAATGTACAATTTGGCTAAAAACAGCCACGCGCTCACCATCACAAGAATCAATGGAGGGAATATCTCTACTGTAAAAGAAATATTAAAAGGTTGGGTGCAGTGCTGGAGAACTGAAGGACATGACCCGAGCTGTGAGAATATAAAATAGCTAAACCACACTGTACAGACACTAAGGATTAACTAACCCAAGAGGGGTGAGTGAAATCGAAATTCTGGCTCAAGATACTGAGCCATCACATAGCACAATTATTTCCTGCCAGGGATTAAAGAAACATTCACACCTCAGACAACGGATGGAAGGAAGTTCACAAACACATGGTTCGGGGTGTGGGAGAAAGAAGTCAGACAGGCACTTTGAAGAATGCTCAATATTGAATTGCTTTTCCATCATTCAGCATCAGTTCCATTGACATGGAGGCTGAAGGGTTCTCAAAAATCCCACATTTTTCATATCAACAAGGATATGACTTTTGGACTTTTATGGCAGAGGACCCAACACTGCTAAGTTAAGTGTAGAACCCTGCAGACAGGAGACTAGGCCCATGAAGTCCTGGGACTGGACATGCCCGGGCTTGTTGAGAGCAGTGTGGAAACCAGACAATGAGAGGAAGCAGAATACGCATTCTTCCCTTTAAAACAATCAACCCAGAGAAAGACTTCATCTTACACAAAACTAAAGCGCATAAAAATGTTGCATAAATAAGCGCTACCGACTACTAAGGCAGGAAGGCCGCAATCAATGCAATTATGTGAACTTATCAATACTCCACAAATACAATGGCTTTCAGTTCAAGACTAGTTACGGGGCCAGGAAGACAGGGATAAACATTATGCGAGCCCATTAAAAACAACGAGACAACAATCTCCTGAAGAAGCCCACAAAAATCAGAAAGTAGTAACCTTGATTTGGATTCAGATAAAAAATTTGAAAGAACAGTATAACTGGGCGACTATTTATGAAGGGGAGGAGGGGTGAGCAGTTTTGGAGTGGTTGAAGCAGAGTTCAAGCAGGGAGAGGTCACTGAGCCCAGTGGAGGAAGGGGATCTGGAGGTTTGCAGGCCCGCAGGCAACATCACGGCGAGGGGCACAGGGTCGCAGGCTCAACGGAAGACAACGAGGCCGCAACCACAGCTCTCCACGAAGATAGACCACCCACAACCGCTCCCTCCACCCAACTGAAGAACCTTTGCAGATTACACAGACCAGGACCACGTGGGGATAGCAGGCCCCAGAGGACACAGAGCGTACCCCAAAACAGCAACCGGCTTACCTGCCTGGATTGCGAACTGTCAAGGAACCCTGGTTGGTGAGCGTGATCCCTGACCTCTCCTAGTTCAATTTAGTTAGATTTTGGGGGTTGGACAAGGGTAAGGGGATTAGTAGCGCGATTATCCCTGGTTATGCCTTGTACTTTGTAGGCCTGTATCATCTCAGTGTAATCCTAATGTTATCAATTCATTTGTGACTTCAATAAACCCAGGTTTTTTTTCATTGCATCAAAACCAGTTGTCTGCTGCACTTTGTCACAACCCCCAAATAAGTCCAAGGTCTAGAACCCAGGGAGTGGGAGCGATTCGGACCGCTCAGAAGTCAGAGGTGAAGCTGACACATACCACCGTCCCCTACAGGGGAGTGGGTGGAAGACGGAAAAAAGGGGATTGATCAATGAAATGGCTCCAGTGCTTAGTACAGGGATGTCACTGGTCTTGATGCCCAGAAGCAAATGCAGGTCAATACCTGACAAACACTAAAGAATATTGGGGAAGTGTAATGAGATGGAGGGACAAGAGTTACAGGAAGAGCAAGTAATGACTATTCACCTAAAAGCAAATAGCTGAGCTGGAAACTCATGCCCAGACCATAGGCAATTTCATAGAGGACCAGGACACTTCAGGTCAGTCCGCCCAAAATAGCGTGTGTGTTATATACGGTGCCCAGAGTGTAGTAATTTAGAGAATTTGTTGCAAGGTTGCATACCATCATGGATTGACAACAGACACCTAAAGGCTAGGAGTACTTATGCCAATCTCATGAACCCATGCCAGCTGCAGTTGGCATGCAAAGCATACCCAGTCCCAAATATTATCCTGACTACAGTCTATCATGGGAATAGTTCTCAGGATACCGATGATGGATCAGTAACAATGAACAATGCCGGAAAACTGGTTGGAAGATATCAGTGTCATTCTAGATGGTGTAAGTGTGGGCATCATGGAGGAGTAGGGGAACTCCATGACCAGCACTGATCTGAAGGGGTGTCAGGAGGGGTAGCACATGTAGTGTTGTGTCCATATCACCTGAATGTGTTCAGCCGACATGTGGGTTTGACTCAAAGCGCACAACCTATCAACCGTAAACTGGAGGTGATGGCTCAGAGCCATGTCCCGTCCCAAGTTGCATATACAAGGGCAATGGAACAACTAGCGTGAGCCAATATAGGGTACACAATGACACCTGGGGCCCAGTTCATGATTTGATCTTCTGCTTTAGAAGCCAGATAAAGGTTCAAGTACCACAGACAGGCTCTAGGGTGCAGTTACCATTGTATCACAAGGTGCACATTAATCGCGGAAAAGGTCAGCGAGCAATCCAGAACAGGAATAATTGGGGGAAAGCCAACTTCAACGGGATGAGGATGCATCCGAGACGAGTGAGTTGAAATCAAATATTGGCAGAAAAGACAGTGGCTGAGCAATGGCCACCTTCAAAGGAAAAGTATTGTAGGCAATGTCAAGATATATTCCCTTGAAGGGGAAAGGGTAGGACAACTAAATCCTGCAAGCCCTGGATGATGAGAGATAGGTGGTAAAGATAAAAAGGGAGAAGTGTGTGTACGCCAGATGTCAGGTAGAAAAATACAATGGAGATCCCGGGTGAATTTAGAAGGACCAGAGGAGAAGTGAAGAAACTAAATCAGAAAAGCAAGGAGAGAGCATGAAGAGGCTGGCAGGGAACATAAAAGGGAATCCCAAGGCCTTCTGCAAACACCTAAATAATGAGTGGTAAGCCAGAGTAGGGTCAATTAGAGACATAAAAGAGAACTTGCAAGTGGAGGCTGGAGTAACTACAGAGGTGTGGAATGAGTACTTTGCATCTGTTTTTTTAAGAAATGTACCTAGGCTGAGGTGAGAGGTGGTAACTGCTCCATCAGAAGAACTTTCAATTGAGGAAGGTGGTGTAGGAAAAGCCATCTTTACTTAAAATAGATAAGGCACCAGGACCTTAGACAAGTGCAGGATAATTAAGGAAGCCAGCATGGATTCATTAAAGGAAACTCATGTTTAAATAACTTGGATGTCCTTTAGAGGTGATAACTGAAGGTTGATGAGGGAAACACATTGACGTGGTGTTTATGGATTTGACATTGATACAGTGCCACACAGACTTGAGCAAAATTCTAGCTCATGGAATAAAGGGTAAAGTAGGAACTTGGATCGAAATTGGCTAAGGGACATGGTTGTTTTTCAGATTGGAGGAAAGTTTGTAATGGAGTTCCCCAGGGGTCAGCGTTGGGAAACTTGCTCTTCCTGATTATATATATATATTAATGACTTAGACCGAGGTGTGCAGGGCATGATTTCAAAATTTGTAGATGTCAGATTTGAAATGTTGTCAATTTTGATGAGACTCGTCTTGAACTCCAAAAATAGGGCATAGACATGTTTGTGGATTGGGCAGACAAATGGCAAATGAAGTTCATTGCAGCAAAGTGGGAGGTGATTCGTTTAGGCAGGAAGAATATGCAGAGACAGTATATTTTATAGAGGGACAGCCTCTAAAGGAGATGCAGGAACTGAGGGACCTCTGTGTATATGTACATAGGTCACTGAAAATGGCAGGGGATGTTGAGAGAATAGTTAACAAAGCATATACTATCTCAGGCTATAATAATAGGAACTTGTTTAAGACAATTAGGCCGCATCTGGAGTACTGTGTCCAGTTCAGAGCACCACACTTCAGGAATGATGAGAAGACATTGGAGACAGTCCCAGAAGATATTTACAAGAATGATTCCAGGGATACACAACTGTAGCTATGAGGGTAGGTTGGGATTGTGTTCCTTGGAGAAAAGAAGGCTGGGGGAAGACCTGATGGAGATATTCAAGATCATGAGGAGGGTAATGAAACAGGGTACATAGTGAGAAACGGTTCCCACACAAGAGATGAACTAGAGGGCACAGATTCAAAATAATTGGCAAAAGGAGTAAATGTGGAGTGAGGAAAATTTTTTTTCACCAAGGGTGGTTGGGATCTGGAACAATCTTCCTGAAAGGGTGGTGGAGGCAGGTTCAATCAAGGCATTCAAAAGGGAACTGGATTACTACATAAGCGAGAGAATATGCAAGGTTAGGGGGATAAGGCAGGGGAGTGGGACTAGGGGAATGGTCTTTCATTTGGCGGGAGTAATTATGACTGATGGTGGCGGCTTCACCAGTGAGTCTGTCTGGATAGTAGTTACGTGACCTGTGGTGGTTTGGTGTTCTCACCATCCAGTGTTGGTCGTGCCTCCTCGTGGCTCCTGCTGGTAACAACGTCACCGTTATCCGAGTTTGCACAGATATGAAAGGTTTTGTTGGCTAAACAACATTCAAAAGAGCACAGTGTGGATTGTGGTCTGTGGAGACCAGCATTATCGTATAAGAATGGTTGAACGTCGTTGGTCAGAGTGGCCCAGGTAGGAAGTGACCCGAAGAAAAATCGTCCCCACAGTTATGCCTTTTGTAGCGGCCACTGCACAAGTTGCAAGTGTTAGTTCCGAGCTCAATGTACTAGAGAAAAAGTCCACTTCAACACAAACTGCCGAGGGGGAATCGAGACCATTTAGAAACTACTACCAACCCTACAGGGAACTGGTGAAACAAGCCAGACTGGAAGATCCAGAACCTTTAATAGTGAATGACGAAAAACACGAGACGGTGTCGGAGTCAAGCCCTCAAAGCTAAAGGGATGATACGAGAGCCATCAAAACGCTGACCTTTTATAACAAAAATTTCAGGGGAACAGTAACTTTGGACAATAATGGGGTCGAGGAGCCCCAAGACGAGACAGGTATTCCACCAACCTACATCGAGCCTGTGGAGCTGCCACCCAGTGACGACAGAACCGTACAGAGCGAAGTGGAGATCCAATACCCCGTTGATGGGCTGTTCTGCCATCTGCTACTCCCCGGGGTGGGTGAGTTCTGCAAACACATGGCCTTCAGACATCAGATTAAACACCTTCACACAATTTGCTCCAAATGCAGAAAATCTGGTGATTACCATTTGGTTGCTTGTCATTATAGCAAATGTAAAGGGGTAAGGCCACCTCTCACCGGTACGATCTATGCATGTGAACACTGAAACGCAGTTCACATGGCAAATTGGGCTCAGCCAGCATGAGCGTCATAGACACGCTGAAGTACATAACGTGAAAAATTAGCTGCTCACCTACCACAAGCAAAGCCTGGCCAGAGAGATTATAAATGGATTAAAGAGGAAACCAACCTCCTCAGAGAATGAATGAAGTGGTATGAAGGCTGCGCAGACATTAACAAACAGATAGCAGCCCATCTCACATCTAAAACCAGCAGGCAGATTGTTTCCAAGAGAAGATCGCACCTGAAAGCAGAGCAGAGATCAGTGAGCGTATCATCACCGCAAAGCAGCCAGACAGAAGGTGCTTGGGAAACGGAAACTCCACAAGAGGGGGATGACGCAGAGGTGGTGAGGGGGAAACAGTCCCCAAAGGGCGAGGAATGTGTGACCCCCGGCCAGTATCTCTAGACACATGGATCTGGATGATCAGCTGAATAACTAATGGTGGTACGGAACGACCCAGAAACAAGAGCCATGGCCATCGGCCTCATTGAAAGCATCACAGATGTTATATTAACTGAAGGAAAGGAAGAGGAAACTGGCAGGAGGTCCAGGAAGACAGAAGATGACCCCAAGGACAGAGGCCGAAACACGAAATTCAAGAAAAATTGGGCAGCCAGAAAAGCAAATTCCAAAGCAACTCAGTTGGCTTACAAAACAGACAGGAGAAAGATAGCACGGCAAATCATGGATGCACCGTCCACCCTATAATGTCCACTCTGCAAAGCTGAACTCGAAGAGATTTACCGAGAAACTCTCAAAACCAAATAAAGCAAACCCCCAAAATTGACATTATATAACAGAAGGAGAGATTACGACTCTTTGAAAGAACCCATACAGAAGGAAGAGGTCGAGGATACAGCAATTAAAAGCATTGATCAGAATACGGCAGCAGGACCTGATGAGATGAAGTTGGAAGACATCATGGACATCCAGGCAGAGTATGAAGACAGGCTTCCATGTCCCTTCTCCCTCTGGCTCAAGCCATCTTCCATCCCAAGGGTCTTGAAAAAGAGCCACAGTTCTCATTCCTATGACAGACGACATCGAGAAACTAAAAAGCATAGACAACTGGCGACAAATCACCATCGGCCCAATGGCTCTTCGCTAAAATTATCACCAATCGCTTCAGTGACGCGGTCCAGATCAACCTCCGGCAGAAAGGATTAATGGATCTTTTTCTGGATGGCAAGGTGTAACAAGTGGGGCACCACAGGGTTTGGTCCTGAGGCACCAACTATTTACTGTCTATATTAATGACTTGGATTCAGGGATAGAAGGTACTTTACCTAAATTTGCAGACGATACCAAAATAGGTGGGAAAGTAAGTTGCAAGGAAGAAATAAGAAATTTACTAAATGGATATGGACAGGTTAGGTGAATGGGCCAAAATTTGGCAGATGGAGTTTAACGTGGATAAGTGTGAGGTTATCCCTTTTGGTTGGAAGAATAAAAAGGCAACTTACTATTTAAATGGAGAGAAACTTCAGAATGCTTCAGTGCAGAGGGACCTGGGTGTCCTCGTGCATGAATTGCTGAAAGCCAGTATGCAGGTACAACAGGTAATATGGAAGACAAATGGAATTTTGCCACTTATTGCTAAAGAAATAGAATAAAATTTGGGAAGTGATGCTGCAGCTGTACAAGGCATTGGAGAGACCGAATCTGGAATACTGTGCAGAGCTTTGGTCCCCTTACTTGAGGAAGGATGTAGTTGCACTGGAGGCGATTCAGAGGAGATTCAATAGATTGATGCCAGAGATGTGGGACTTGTCTTATGAGGAGAGATTGAGCAGTTTAGGCCTATACTCACTAGAGTTTGAGGATGAGAGGAGCTCTAATTGACGTATATAAGATGCTAAAGGGGGTAGACAAAGTAGACGTGGAGCAGATGTTTCCCCTTCTGGGGCATTCTAGAATGAGGCGCCATAGTTTTAGGCTAAGGTGTGGTAGATTTAAATCAGATGAGCAGGAATGACTTTTCTCAAAGGGTCGTGAATCTGTGGAAGTCACTACCTCAGTGCAGTGGATGCCGGGACGCTGAATAAATTTGAGGAGATAGACAGATTTCTAATTTGAGACCAAAATGAGATCAGCCATGATCGTAATGAATGGTGGGGCAGGCTCGAGGGGCTGAATTGCCTTCTCCTGCTCCTAGTTCTTATGTTCTTATGAAAAGGGTTTCTGGTGGTGACTCCTGGTTGTAATGAGAACGTCACGGTTCTAAGTAACATCATGAAAGGGGCCAAATGCAACAGGAAAGAGCTGGTCGTTGTCTTTGTGGATCTGCCTATGGCTTTTGATTCCGTTGGGCATATAATGCTAATTGAGGCACTTCAAAGAGAGTGGGGCTGCCAAAAAGATTAATAACAACGATCACAGATCTGTCCTCGGAAACTAGCACATGTATTGAATCTGAAGATGGTCAAACCGAAGATGTCAATATCATGAGGGGTCAAGCAATCAGCAATCTCATTCAACATTGCGATGGACCCTCTAATCTGTTCCCTACAGGAGGCACAGCTGGGCGTCCACTTGCCTTCCAGGGAACACAGGTTAGTTGCTCAGCTCTGGCGTTCGCTGATGACATTGCTTTACTCAGTGACTCCTATTCAGGCATGACCAAGAACATATCCATTGTTTCCTCAGCCCCGCAACTATCCACGCTACAATGCATCTAGGTCAGCTACCTCTGCACTCTCCCCACTCCTACGGTTCATAACAAGCCATGTGGCATTCCTGAGGCCATCGGACCAGCCTGTCTGCATGTGCGTTTAATGGTTGGGGCTCATTTTGTCTCTTTCCCACCTCCCCAATGTTCTTCTCCTTAGGGTCTTGAAGGATTAGTGACTTATGAGGCTGGCTGGGGGGAGGGGGGAGGGGGTGGGGAAGGGATGAAAGGTTGAAGTGAATGAACGCTAACTGATGCACTGTCCTTGTTAATTTCAGCATCACCACCAGAGCGACCCACACGGACACCGCAGCCCCCCCTCCACACCTGAGGGGCAACATGTGCAACTTGCGGCACATCATTTCAGCCAGCCAGGCACCAGCACAGACACAAACACCTCGATGGGGAATTTACCGTCGGCTAGTGTCCCGGGTCACACTGGAGTGGGTACTTCACAATCGCCGGAGGAGATGGTAGGGGCAGAGAGTGCCAATGGTGCCAGCAGCCGGAGGGCTGCAGGGGATGAGGCATATGCTGAGTCTGGCACTGATGACGTGCCTCTGGAGTTGTCCCCAATGCAGCAGCTGCAGGACAAGTGGCAGGAAGGGCATTTGCATCTGGCAGGGTTGCATGAGGGAGTGGTTCATTTGGTCTCTGCGATAGAGGCGTCTAGGCAGAGTGCACGTGAAGGAATGAACCTCAGGGCAGAGCTTCAGGCTTCCTCCACTGAGATTGGCGACTCTCATGGAGAGGGGGTTCGATCGGATGGAAAATCTTGTGATTGGGTTACGCTCTGACCTGCAAGCCCTCAGTGGTACTGGCCACGGGTGTTCATTCCCAATGTGGGAGATGTTGTGGGCACCTAGCATCAGCACTCAGTGCCCATGCACCTGTGGTGAGCAGCAAGGTCGAAAGGGACCTCATGTCGGAACAGCAGCTGCCTGTCGTCGCTGCGAGCTCCTCTCAGGACGCCCCAGATGAGGGCAGCAGCTCCTCCGCCCCTTTGCCAGTCAACGATGCTTCCATTGAGGCTGCGACAACTGGGGAGGTGCCAGTTCTGGAACTGGCCACTCCCTCCCAGGCGGGGCCAGCACAGGCTCCACGGGCCAGAGGACGCCCGCCAAGGTCATCGAGGCCAACAGGACAGCAGAGTCAGCAGGCCGTCTCACAAGCCACTCCAAGCGATGGGGCGGTACCAAGATGAGGCACCTGCAAACCTAAGCATAAAGCACGTTAGGCACTCCCCGGGTATGTCACTGATGGTTTTGTGTTGGCCTTAGAACAGGGAAAAAAAATTTTCTTATTGAAATGGAGAAGTATGTGTACTTTCTTATGGACATAATAAAGTCCACTTTTCTGACCATGTCTGAGGGTGTTTCCTTTGTGGTGCATTTTTCTTTTTCACAGACATCTCATGAATGTTTGAGTGGACATTGATGTTTCTGTACTAAGCCCTTAGTTGCAGCTGATAAGTTGGAAGATGTAGCACCTAAATCCCATGTGTGGAAGTTCCAGGCAATGCTGTTCCTGCTGATCCGTGTGTGTGGAGCTAGCTGAAGGTTCATTGGATTAAAGTGTCCCGGGTGTCCCTGCCTCCTTGGTGTAGTAGTGGGTCAGCATGCTGCCCCTCATCATCGCCCTGTGCTTCCTCATCCTGTGAGCCACTGCTGGATTCATCATGTGCAGCCTCATCCAGGGCATCAAGATCTTCTTCGTCAACTGCATCCCCCTTTTCCAGCGTATGATAGTGGTAGCATGCTACGCTCTGCACAGAGACATGATCTGGGGAGTACTGGAGTGCACTCCGAGTGGTCCAGGCAACGGAAGCACATCTTGAGAAGACCGATGGTTCTCCCCACCACACCCCTTGTGGTGCCCTGGCTCCTATTGTACCGCTGCTCAGCTTCTGTTTTGGATGGCAGAGAGGCATCATGAGCCACCTTCTGAGGGGATAGCCCTTGTCACCCAGCAGCCAACCATTCAGCCAAGCCAGAGCACTGAAGAGCCCTGCCACCTGGGAGTGTCTGAGGATGTAGGTGTTGTGGGAGTTGCCTGAGTACCTTGCACAGACTTGCAGAATCTGCATCCTGTGATCACACACTATCTGCACGTTCATGGAGTGGAAGCGCTTCCTGTTGACGAAGGCACCGGACTCACCTGCTGGCGCCTTGATGGCCACATGTGTACAGTCTATAGCACCCTGGACACGGGGGAAGCCAGCAATGGCCACGAAGCCTCTGGCTCACTGTGTCTGACTTGCCTGGTCACAGCGGAAGTGGATGAAGATCAATACCCATCTGAACAGAGTGTCTGTAACCTGCTTGACACGAGTGTGGACAGCTGATTGGGAGACACCGCAAAGATCACCCACCGAGCCCTGGAAGGAGCCAGAGGCATAGAAGAAGTGAAGATCAACTGTGACCTTCAGAGCCGCTGGCATGGGGTGTCCACCCACACAGTTAGGGGAGATCTCAGGGCCGATCAACTGACAAATATAGTTGACTGTCTCCCTTGACAGACAGAGCCTCCTTCGGCACTGCACCTCAGTCATATTGAGGTAGCTGCTTCGCCGCCTGTGTCCCTGGCAGCAGGATAGTGGCGTCTTCTGCGGCCCCTTCCACCTTGGACAACCTCTTGGCCCTGCGCCCCTTGTGTTTGCGCCTGGCCTCCCAAAGGTGGCTCCCCTGGTGGCTGATTGTCCACTCCTGGCCTCCTCCTTCTATCCCTCCCTTCCTCCTCAGAGGAGCTGCCTCCAGTGGAGATATCAGACCCCATACCCAGGCTAAATGGAGGCCTCCGGAAAGCTGCAGGCCCGAGAAAGATTCCTGTCTGCAGACGAGTGTCAATGTACACAAAAAGCTCTTGGAAATCGATGTGAACTGTTAACAATCACACAGGCAACTTTAAAACACTTTCTGCAATTAAAACTTCCTGTAAAACATGAACAACCCCTCTTAGTCCACATATCCCGACATCGCATGAGTTTTATTAAAAAATCTCCTACCCGCCTGCCCGTTGAGCCCGTGCGCTGACCCGAAGTTCACACGGGCCCCTCAAAATCCTGGACAATTGGCAAGTTAAGGGCCTTAACGAGGCCTTTAATTAATGGCAGGTGAACATCCCACTGCTGAGCGCACCCGCTGGCTGAAATATCGCGATGCTGCGCGCTGACGTCAGCGTGCGACATTTTAAGCGCTGACGTGCGGGATCCGCTACCCACTCGTCAGCTGGAAAATTCTGGCCCTGGAATATTGTCTACAGTTTTGGTCTCCTTATCTGAGGAAGGATGTTCTTGCTATAGAGGGAGTGCAGCGAAGGTTTACCAGACTGATTCCTGGGATGGCGGCACTGACATGAGGGGAGATTGAGTCGGTTTGGATTATATTCGCTTGGAGTTCGGAAGAATGAGAATTTAGAACCTTCTAAAATTCTAGCAGGACTAGACAGGGTAGATGCAGGAAGGACGTTCCCGATGGTGGGGGAATCCAGAACCAGGGGTCACAGTCTGAGGATACGGGGTAGACCGTTTGGGACTGAGATAAAGGAGAAATTTCTTCACCCAGCGAATGGTGAGCCTGTGGAACTCACTACCACAGTTGGGGCCAAAACATGGTATGTTTTCAAGGAGGTGTTACATATAGTTCTTGTGGCGCAAGGGATCAAAGGATATGGGGAGAAAGCAGGAGCAGGCTATTGAGTTGGATGATCAGCCATGATCATAATGAATGGCGGAGCAGGCTCGAAGGGCTGAATGGCCTACTCCTGCTCCTAGTTTCTATGTTTCTATTAAGGGGCCTTCAGACTTAACCAAAACAGGTTTTTTGAACACCCAAGCTAACCCACACATCTCTCTCCTATCCTGCAGGAGGAGTACAACACAGGATCATGAGCCTGGTGACCGAGCTGTATGCCTCGTGCCTTACAAAGAGTGAAGACGACGGAAGAGAGCAACTGAGGCGCCTGGCTGCGCAGAGAGAGGAGCAGCACCCTCTGGGAGAAGGGGCGGCTGGGAATCCTGCACATGCCGCCAAAGAGCCACAGTGAGCCACCGCTGGTTGGCGCCTAGCTAGACCCAATGTCTGTAGATGCTGCCTTTCATTCCTGCAGATGACCAAGAACCAGTGTTACCGAAGACTGCGCATGTCTAGGGAACTGTTTGGTCACTCCTGCCAGCTACTGCAGGATTTGGCGCTTCAGGGACATGGAGGGCATCCACTGCCAGTGGCTGTGAAAGTGACCACGATGCTCAATTTCTACGCCAATGGCTCCTTACGGGAGGATGATGAGACTCCATAGATCTTCACATAGCCAAGGGTAAATCACTTGTGCTCTGTGCTCAGGGTCATACAGAGACGCAGCCAAGAAACTTTAAAAGCATCTGAAACTTTGTCCATTTCCAGTACCTGAGCCCTTCAGGAGCAGTGTCACTGGTCAAGGTGATGAAGATAGGGAGACCAGCCCCACCTCAAAAGATGCGGAGAGCACACAGACAGTGACAGAACTTTAACGCCTGCCCACTTCATTCTGGCAACAATGATAAGCACTGTCGAGGTGCAGGCATTAGTAATGTGTCCAGGGAGTGTGAGGCTGGACCATCACTGTGGTCTGAAGGCTGCAGAGAGCACAGGGAAGAGGCCCTGGACTGAGACACCTGCCTTTATCTTGTGCAGAAAGGTTTCACATCGGAGTGACACGAGCACTGCTCATCAGAACAAGGAGCCTCAGGCAGGGAGACAATCTTGGGAGTTTATTGAAAATAGTGAACAATATGTACAAGTGATTAACACCCGTGCCCAGGCTGTGCAACTAACACATCATCTTGACCTGTTTCTGGTTGCTGCTCATTGGCGCTTCAGTTGGCTCCTGACACTGAGGAGAGAAGGTGTGTTGCTGCTGCTGCTGCTCCTGGGGGCCGAGGGAGAGAGAGGGAGAGGGAGAGCAACTGCTGCTACAGGACAGGAAGGCCAGGAGGCCAAGACTGAGAACTATAACATCCTACGTGGGTGTCTGGACTTTCTATTTGTTCAGGTGGGGGCTGCTAATTACTGTGCTTTGTAGGGGTAGGGCTGAAGACACCCCGAGGACTTGGGGAATGAAAAGGGAGGGGTGGGTGGGTGGGGGGTGGGGGGGGCCTTTGTGTGGTTTAAAATCATTTTGCTGCCAGCCCTCCCCCCGCACCCCCCAACCAGCCTTTTCCCAGTGGCCAGCGTGGCTGGTGAAGACATCGCCTCCCCCCTGCCAGAAGATCAACAAGCCCCCACCCATCGTCCATCTTTATACATAAAAAGGGGAGGTTATTTCCACCTTTCTCCCCCTCTCCCCTGCACAGGCAGGAACTTTATTTAAAAATAATAATATAAATATTAAAACAAAAAGTAATGGCCGATCCTTCCCGGGGTGGGTGTGGCTCAGGCCCAAAGGCCAGTTTGCCATCGCCTGTGGCCGGGCCCTCGAGGGTAAATGTGGAGGGGGTGTTGTCACCGGTGGCAGGGCCTTTGAAAAAGACCAATGCGGGGGTGGCTGCTTCTGCAGCTCCTGCTGCTCCCGCGGCCCTGTCACCTTTCCACCTCCTCACGAGGGCCCTGTGGGTAAAGAGCTACGCTCACCCCGACATGACAATCGAGGCCTGCGTGAAGGCTCTGGCTGGGGTCGTCGGCCCCTCGGCCATAGTCGCAGCCTCGAAGATGTACGGAAAGGCCATATTCTTCCTGAGGTCCGAGCGGGCGGTGCACCTGGCCCTGCAAAATGGACTCAGTGGGCGGGACCTTTCTGGCGGTGGATCCCCTTGAGGCCACCGCCCAGAGGATTATTATTTCCAACGTCCCGCCCTTTGTCTCCTGTGAGCTCCTCCTGCCCCACCTCTGTAAACTGGGGGTGGGGGGGGCGGGTGGGGGTCAGGTCGGGGGTAGCACCTATCCCGCTCGGCCTCAGGGACACGGCCCCTCCGCCACATGTACTCCTTCCGGCACCAGGTCTTGGTCCGCTTGGCCCAGGAGGAGTGCCTGGAGGGGGCATTTACTGTAAATTATGAGGGGATCGCCTACCGGGTGTTCTGGACCGCGGAGGGCGTGCGGTGCCAGGGCTTGTAAGGAGGCGGGGCCTGTGAGGAAGAACTGCCCCGTCCTCAAGGCCGCCGATTCCGCTCAAGCGGCCGCGGCTGACACCGCCCCTCGTCCCCCCATCACTACTCCATGTCCCTCCCCGCAAGGGGAGGCGTCGCCGGCAGCTGCTGCCATCTCGGTTGCCAGTGAGGCCGGGGGGGGAGGGGGGGGAAAAAAGAGACCCCGCGCCGTAAGAAGGCGCCGAGGAAGACCCGCAACCTGGGGGCGGTCCCAGAGACCCCTCAAACCCCCCGAACTCCCTAAACCCCCCCAAACACCCCAAGTGTCCACCCACACAGTTAGGGGAAATCTCAGGTTAAATAATCTGTCTGGTATAGTTGACTGTTCCACTTGACAGACAGACTCCTTCTGCACTGCACTTCAGTCATATTGAGGTAGCTGCTTCTGCGCCTCTAAACCCTGGCAGCAGGATAGTGGCGTCTTCTGCGGCCCCTTCCACCTTGGACAACCTCTTGACCCTGCACCCCTTGTGCCTATCCTCCCAAAGTTGGCTCCACTGGAGGCTAATGGTCCACTCCTGGCCTCCTCCTTATTCTAGCCCTCCCTTCCTCCGAGGAGCTGCCTCCAGTGGAGATGTCAGAACCCATATCCCCAGGCTAAATGGAGGCCTCCGGAAAGCTGCAGGTCTGAGAAAGATGACCGTCTGCAAACTGTTGAGCTGAAGCTTCTAAAGTACAGATAAAGCTGCTGGAATTGGTTCTGAATTGCTACAGATCGCACAGCCAAGTGTAAAACACTTTCTGCAATAAATCCAAAAAGAGGGAGGTAATGAGAAGTGACTGAGAAGCATTCTGGGAGAAGTCAGCACAGTCACCGCAACTCAGAAGGGGATCGAGGAGGACCCACTGTCAAAGAACGGAATAGCCCCAAACATTACATTGCTGTCATGTTTCCATCCCTCCTTCCTCCTCAAACCAAAAAAAAGAGGCAGTACCTTCAGGAGCGCACCAGATCTGCGAGGGATACTCAATGGATTTTTTAAAAAGCAGCCAATTGGAAAAAATCTCATCGGGATCTAGTCACCAATCGGTTCAAGTAATTCATTGCTTAATACTGAGGTAGGAGCTAAAAAAAGTATAGACTAGTACTGTACAAATATAATTAGTCAAGAAACAAGGTTCCTAGCTAAAGGCCCTGAGCTAGTGTATTTTTTAAGGGAATAACTAGCTTAATCGAGAGGGACGTCATGGCAGGAGAACTCAGACCCGTGATATGCTACTCCTGCAGGATGTGGGAAGTGAGGAACGCTTCCAGTGTCCCTGGTGACCATGTGTGCGGAAGGTGTGTCCAAATGCAGCTTCTCGCTTACCGGATTTCAGAGCTGGAGCTGCGGGTGGACTCATTGTGGAACATCTGCGATGCTGAGCAAGTTGTGGATAGCACGTTTAGCGAGGTGGGCACACCACAGGTGAAGATTACACAGGCAGAAAGGGAATGGATGACCATCAGGAACAGTAAAAGACTCAGGAAGGTAGCGCAGGAGTCCCCTGTGGTCATCCCCCCTCTAACAGATATACCACTTTGGATACTGTTGGGGGAGAATGGCCTCAGGGGAAAGCAGCAACAGCCAAGTTCACAGCACCGTGGGTGGCTCTGCTGCTCAGAGGGGCAGGAGGAAAACAAGTGGCAGGGCTATAGTGATAGGGAATTCAATAGTTAGGGGCACAGACAGACGCTTCTGTGGCTGCAAATGTGAATCAAGGATGGTATGTTGCTTCCCTGGTGCCAGGGTCCAGGATGTCACGGAGCAGCTGCAGGACATTCTGGGGAGGGAAGGTAAACAGCCAGTGGTCGTGGTACACATTGGTACCAGCGACATAGGGAAACTAAGGGATGAGGACCTGCACGCTCAGTACAGCAAGTTAGGAGATAAATTAAAATGCAGGACCTCAAATGTAGTAATCTCAGGATTACTCCCAGTTCCACGTGCTAGCGAGAGCAGGAATAAGAGGATAGACCAAATGAACACGTGGCTGGAGAGATGGTGTAGCTGGGAGGGATTCAGATACTTGAGGCACTGGGACCGGTTCTGGGGAAGGTGGGACTTGTACAAATCAGACAGGCTGCACCCAGGCAGAGCTGGGACCAGTGTCCTTGTCGGGGCTTTTGCTAGTTCTGTTGGGGAGTATTTAAACTAGTGTGGTAGGGGGAATGGGATCCCAGGAGTAGGATCAGATAGGTCAGATTCAGATCAGACAAATGGAGGTAGAACATTAGCCAGGGACGTTGTGATAGACACAGAGTTACAGGAGAAGCAAAGTTTATAAAGTGTCCAGCAAGGGAAATTGACGGGGTTAAACTTCAATGCAAGGAGTATTACAAACAAGGTAGATGAGTTAAGGGCACAGGTAGACATATGGCATCAGGATGTCATTGCTATAACGGAAACCTAACTAAAGGAAGGACAAGACTGGCAGCTTAATATCCCTGGTTATAGGGTCTTCAGACACGATAGAGTAGGAGATAAAAAAGGAGGGGAGGTAGCACTAATGGTTAAAGAATCAATTCCAGTTGCGAGAAGGGATGATATACTAAAAGGCTCAACAAACGAGGCTTCATGGATTGAGCTTAGAAATAAAAAAGGGGCAGTCACATTACTGGGAGTATACTACAGACCCCCAAATAGTGAAAGGGAGTTAGAAGAACAAATATGTGGGCAAATTTCTGCTTGTAAGAACAAGGGGGCAATAATAGTAGGAGACTTCAACTATCCTAATATCAACTGAGATTCAAACAATATAAGGGGCACTGAGGGAGAAAAATTCATGCAGTGTCAAGGAAAATCTGTTCAACCAAACAGTGACAAACCCAACGAGAGGGGATACAATTCTAGACCTAGTATTGGGGAACGAAGAAGGGCAAGTGGGTGAAGTGAGAGTTGGCGACCATATCGGGGACAGTGATCACAATTCAGTTAGGTTTAGCATTACCATGGAAATGGACAGAGATAAGGCAGGAGTAAAAGTCTTGAACTGGGGGAAGGCAAATTTTTGCAGAAATGAGAAGGGACTTGGCTGAGGTGGACTGGACAACACTGCTGGAGGATAAAACAGTGGAAAACCAGTGGGAAGCACTAAAAAGCGAGATCCTAATTATACAACGTAAACATGTCCCCAAAAAAGAGTGGTACTACCAAATCTAGACCCCCCTGGTTGTCTAGTGGAATACAGGGGAAGATCAAACAGAAAAAGCAAGTGTACGATAGGCACAAAGCTAAGCACTGCAGATAGCCTAGACAAATATAGGAAGTGCATGGAGGGAGTAAAAAATAAGGAAATCAAAGAGGGCATGAAAAAAGTTAAGTAAGTAAAGTTAAAGATAACTCAAAGATGTTTTACCAATACATTAATGCCCAAAAGTTAGTTAAGGAAAAAGTGGGACCTATTAGAGATGAAGATGGAAACTTGTGTGTAGATGCAGAGGCTGTGGGAAGGGTTTTGAATGAATATTTTGTCTCCGTGTTTACAAAGCGGATGTAGACATAGTAGTCCAGGAGGAACACTGTGAGATATTGGACAGGATAGTCATAAAGAGAGAGGAAGTACTCGAAGGGTTGAAATCCTTTAAAGTTGATAAGTCACCAGGGCCAGATGGATTGTTTCCGAGGCTGCTGAGGGAAGTCAGGGAGGAGATAGCAGATGCTCGGAGGATGATTTTCCAATTTTCACTAGATATAGGGGAGGTACTGGAGGACTGGAGAAATGCAAACGTAGTTCCATTGTTTAAAAAAGGATAAAAGGAAATGCCAAACAATTATAGGCCAGTTAGTCTTACATCGGTGGTGAGCAAATTAGTAGAAATCAATCCTGAGAGATAGGATTAACTGTCATGTGGAAAGGCATGGACTAGTCAGGGATGGTCCGCATGGATTTGTTAAAGGAAGATCTTGCCTCACAAATTTGATTGAATTCTTTTGAGGAAGTAACGAGAAGGGTTGAAGGTAGTGCAGTGGATGTGTACATGGATTTTAGCAAGGCATTTGACAAGGTCCCACATGGCAGATTGGCCAGTTAAAATCCCATGGGATTCAGGGTAATGTGGCAAACTGGTTAAAAGGTTGGCTTTGTAACAGGAAACAAAGGGTAATGGTCGATGGATGCCCTTGCAAATGGAAAGTTCTCTCCAGTGGTGTTCCATAGGGCTTGGTGTTGGGACCCTTGCTGTTTGTGTTATATATTAATGATTTAGACGTGAACATGGTGGGGCACGATTGGGAAATTTGCAGATAACACAGATTGGCTGAGTAGTGGATAGTGTAGAGGATAGCCATAATCTCCAAAACTATATATGGGGTGGAGTGGGCGGTAAAGCGGCAGATGGATTTTAACAGAGAAGTGTGAGGTTATATATTTTAGGGAGGTCAGCAGTTACAAGGATTACACAATAAATGGGAATATACTCAGAGGGGTAGATGAAGCCAGATCATTACGTACAAGTACACAGGTCCCTGAAGGCAGCAGTTCAAGTAGACAAAGTTGTAAAGAAGGCATATGGAATGCTCTCCTTCATTGGCAGAGGTATGGAATATAAAAGTAAGGATATAATGTTGGAATTGTATAAAACACTGGTGAAGACACAACTGGATTATTGTGCACAGTTCCGGTCACATTACAGGAAGGACATAATAGCTCTGGAGAGAGTGCAGAGGAGGTTTACAAGAACGTTGCCAGGGTTAGGAAAGTGTAGCTACGAGGAGAGATTGGATAGGTTGGGGTTATTTTCCTTAGAACAAAGGCGGCTGAGAGGTGACTTGATTGAGGTGTACAAAATTATGAGGGGAATAGATAGAGTGGACAGGATAAAATTGTTTCCCTTGGTGGAGAATTCTAGAACCAGGGGACATAGATTCAAGATAAGTGGCAGAAGGTGTAGGGCGGACATGAGGAAGAACTTTTTTAAAAAAAAAAACAGAGGGTAGTGGGTGTCTGGAATTTGCTGCCCAAGTTGGTGGTAGAGGCAGAAACTCAATTCTTATAAAGTACCTGGATCTGCACCTTAAGTGCTGTAAGCTGCAGGGCTATGGGCCGGGTGCAGGAAGGTGGGATTAGAAAGGGCACCTTGGTGTCCTCAGGCTGGCATGGACAAGATGGGCCGAATAGCCTCCTTCTGTGCTGTAACCTTTCTATGGTTCTATATATTTCACATAAAACAGACACCCCCACTGAGCCCACATATCCCGTCTGTGGAGGAGTTTTGTTAAGAAGTTGCCTGCCCGTTGCACCCGTGCGCCGAGCTGAAGATCACACGGGCGCCTCAAAATCAGCATCAATTGCCGAGTTAAGGGCCTTAACAAGCCCTTTAATTAATAGCGGGCACACGTCACACTTAGTGCACCCGCCCCGCTAAATATCGCTATGGTGCGCGGTGACGTTGGGACGCTCGCCCAACATCAGCTCGCGCCATTTTAAGCTCTGACATGTGAGGCCCGCCCCCTCGCACATCACCCTGAAAATTCTGTCCCTAGATTGTGGAATTGTTCCAGTGGGTTATAAAGTTGCAAAAGTAACACCTCTGTTCAAGAAAGGAGGGAGGAAGACAAATCAGGAAACCATGGGCAGAATTCTCGGGGCGGCGGGCCCAGGATCAGCCAGTAAACGGGCCATTGCTTGTGATTTTAAGCTGGCAGACAATTAAGGCCCACCCAGCATGATACGTGGCTGCCCACTGGTCAGGAAGGGCCAGGCAGGGGCCTGTCAGCAGTCGGGTCCAAAGGTGACCCAGCAGCCGGTTTAGAAACAGCATAGCTAGCCCCTTGAAGGCTGCCGCAGAAGAACGTCTCTATCTCCATGTCTAAAGTGAGAGAGTCAGGTGCGGCTGGAGACCTTCCGGTCCTGTCAGGAGGGAGATCCTTGTCTCTAGAGATGGGAGGAGCCCACTGCACCTCACCAAGAGGGCATAGGAGGAGGTTACAGTGCTGGTTAGCAGCCATGTTGTGTGGTGCAGTGCTGGAAGACGTTCAATGACCTTCTGTGCTCAGGAAGGGCAAGACCCATGTTGGCATGGATTAGTGTGCAGATGTGTTTATGGTGTGGCCATCCACCCCCCCTGAACCTAAGCGGTGCTGGAGTCTGAGTGCCAACTGTCAATTATGCTGGAGCTGGCAAAGGGGGTGATTCCTGGCTGATGGCGATCCACGAGGGTCTCTGTTGTAGACGAGTCCATGTGGAGCATGAGCACTGTTAACCCTCTTGGCCGATCACACTGCCTCCTCCATTGAGATACTCATGGAGGCATGTCCAGGTGTTGGTGTTGCTCTTAAACCTGCAAGCTCTCTCAGGCGTTGCCCTCAGGTGGTCAATGCCAGTGTGGGAGATGGACGAGACACCCAGTATCCTACCTAGGTGTGTATCCATCCATACATCGTGAGCAGGGAGGTCCAGAGCCATCGTGAGATTGCTTGTCATCTCTATAGGCTCATCTGAGGGCACATGATGACAGCAGCAGCTCCTCTGCCAATGAATGTGGCATCTGATGAGGCTGTGATGACACGGGGGAAGCCAGCAATGGCCGCGAAGCCTCTGGCTCGCTGTGTGCCTGACTTGCCTGGTCGCAGCGGAAGTGGATGAAGGTCAATACCCGTCTGTAACCTGCTTGATACAAGTGTAGACAGCTGATTAGGAGACACCGCAATTATCACCTGAGCCCTGGAAGGAGCCACATGCATAGAAGTTGAGGGCAACTGAGCGCTTCAGAGCTGCTGGCCTGGGGTGTCCACCCACAGAGTTAGGGGAGATCTCAGGGCCAGTCATCTGATAGATATAGTTGACCGTTTCCCTTGACAGAGGAGAGCCTCCTTCGGCACTGCACCTCAGGTCATATTGAGGTAGCTGCTTCACCGCCTGTGTCCCTGGAAGCAGGATAGTGGCGTCTTCTGTGGCCCCTTCCACCTCGGACAACCTCTTGGCCCTGCGCCCCTTGCGCCTGGCCTCCCAAAGGTGGCTCCCCTGGAGGCTCATTGTCCACTCCTGGCCGCCTCCTTATTCTATCCCTCCCTTCCTCCTCAGAGGAGCTGCCTCCAGTGGAGATGTCAGAACCCATCCCCAGGCTAAATGGAGGCCTCTGGAAAGCTGCAGGCCCGAGAAAGATAACTGTCTGCAGACTGGTTTCAAATCACACAAGAAGCTCTTGGAAATCGATGTGAACGGTTGACAATCACAGGCAAATTTAGAACACTTTCTGCATTAAATACTTCATGATAAACATGAACAACCCCTGAGCCCACATATCCTGTTTTAATATAAATCTCATACCCGCCTGCCAGTTCAGCCCATGTGCCGAGCCAAAGGTCGCACGGGAACCTCAAAATCCTGGACAATTGGCAAGTTAAGCACCTTAATGAGGCCTTTAAATTAATGGCAGGTATGTGTCCCGCTGACCGAAATATCGCGATGCTGCGCGCTGATGACAGAACGCACGCGTGACATTTTAAGCACTGACGTGCGGCTCTGCCATCCACACATCACCCAGGAAATCTCTGCCCCTAGATATATTCTGGACAAAATAACAGGAAGAGAAGAATTTAAAGACAATTGGGATTCTGACCATTATTTTACAAGATATGGTCAAGCATCAAGAATCTCGTCTCATTGAGGTCTTTATAACTATGGAAGCTTTTGATAAGAATGGACAGAGGAAAAAGGTTTCCTCTTGCTGGGAAGAGCAAACTAGAGACTATCAATACAAGTTAGTCACCAAGCAATCCAAAAGGAATTTCAGGAGAAACTGCTACCTACAGAAAGTGGAACTCACTACCACAGAGTGAGTGAAGTGCATAGTATAGATACATTGAAGGGAAAACTGGAAAAGTACAAGGGAGAAGGAAATAGATGGGCCATGGTAGATTCAGGAGGAGACATGAGGAAGTTCAAGTGGAGCACAAACAGCAGCATGGACTGGCAGCTTACCCTGTCTTGCAAGGTGGTACAACCCCAGTCCCGCACAGTAAACAGAAGGGCTACAACAAGTTCCAAACCACAAACCAGGACATGCGGACTGAATGAATGGCATTGAGTGGTGTCAGGCCTCAGTGCGTTCAGATTGTCCTTATAACATGTCAGAACAGGCTGTCTCTGCCTGTGGGTTTAAAATCAGACCACATTCAATTTAACCTCTGGAGAGCAATGCCCAGTATCATATAAGGAAGAGGTGATTGTCTCACCACAACACACTGGCAGCACCAGCAGTGACCTAACCTGCCATTGCATCAAGAACACTTATTCCACCCAGGCCTATTAAGGGTTGGAGTGTGGGTTCTGATAAATCTATAGTCAGATGATCAGCTGGCTATTAATGTAAAAGGATAAACTTTTGTCCTATTCCCCTGCACACATTCTCTTTTCAGATAACCATCCAATTCCTTTTTGAATACATTGATCAAACCTGCCTGCATCACTCTCCGGTAAAAAATCTCATCATCGCTTACACCTTTTGCCAATTATTTTGAATCGGTGCCCCCTAGTTCTTGATGCTGAGTGGGAACAGTTTCTCACCATTTTCTGTCCATACCCCTCAGGATCTTGAATACCTCGATCAAGTCTCCTTTTTTCCAAGGAAAGGAGTTTCAACTTCTCCAATCTACTCACATGGCTCATTGAGAATAAAGTATTTTAGGTTTTTATTGATAGGGGCATTGAGTACAAAAGTAAAGGAGGTCACGTTGAACTTGTATAGGACACTAGCTAGGCCTCATCTGGAGCACTGCATCTATGTCTGGGTAACACTGAGGAAGGATCAAGGCATTAGAGGGAGTAGAGGAGATTCACAAAAATGATTCTGGGGATGAAGTTCTGGAGCCATATAGTCAGCAACAAACTCCAAGAATGTAAAAATCTTGCTGGAAATTAAGGTCTTCAGAAGAATCTTGTAGGTGTCAGGGGACTGAAGACCTCACGGTTAATCTCAAATTTTAAAGCTGAACAAAGAACTTTTTATAATGGCTGAAGCCATGTTAGTCTAGACCCATGAACAAAAGGAGTTATCTGGCTGTTTCACAGAAACTTATACTTCTGAAGAGACACTGATAACCCTCTGGGCTGAAGGCACCAAACTCAACAATACAAAGACCATCTGCATTTCATAAGCTAGGCCTGGCCAATTGGAGCCTATTCTTCTGCTAGGACAAGGGACCCCCACAACCTTACTTTCAATTCTTAATTGTTGGAACATTTAACCATCCTGAGAGCCCAGACAGGGGTGCACGTTCTTGGTCAAAGGCACTGAAGAGGTGGGAGTCATGCGACATGACCCTCTGGTAGGTGGAACTAGTTACATTGCCTTGCTGTACCGCAAAGCTCAGTCTGCCATTTTAACACCCACAAGCAGCAGCACAGGAAAAGGGGCTCTACCCAGATCAAATACCTGGCCCCATCTATATCATTTCTACTGGAAAGTCTATACCATTGCCGACAAGACTGATTCAACTCTGTGCACCTCATCATGGAAGTCAATTCCACTGGAAGAGTGAATATAAAGTAATTTTCAGAGCACCCAGCTCAGGGAAAGAATACACCATTGGACTTTGATTCTGGACACGTGAAAACAATATTTTTATCCTGACCGCTTTGCTCTGTAAATCTCTCCTTCATCCCTCTTTTACTGTAGGAGGGAAAAAGAGGCAAAGATGCTACCTTCCCTCACATTTGGGTTTGGAAATAAACTGCCCTGAGTTTACCCTTGTGTTTGCTATGGGGTTAATAATAGAAATTGGGGAGAGCAAATCAAAAACACAACTGTTTATAGACAAGTGGAGGGGAGAAAATCAGGGCTTTTTAAATTAAGCCCCTCCTGTTACATAAGTCTTATGTACCCCGTTAATGAAGATTGTCACCGTGTCTTCACAAAATTGTATTTGTTAAATGTCGACAAGTTTAAAAACGGAGGAACTTTGTTATCCCAAACTGACATGAAAATCAACCTTATCATTT
The DNA here is from genome assembly GCF_964194155.1 of Cetorhinus maximus. Taxonomy (NCBI): domain Eukaryota; kingdom Metazoa; phylum Chordata; class Chondrichthyes; order Lamniformes; family Cetorhinidae; genus Cetorhinus; species Cetorhinus maximus. Next base: position 76,845 of record NW_027596517.1, read on the forward strand.
TATTTCCAGTAATTGGATTAAAGAAATGATATAAAGGTCTCATTAAAATTAATCTACTCTATGTAAACTGTTCTTGGGCAGGAACAAGCACTCAATTGTAAACAAGGTGGAGTTTTGTTAATGTTAATATATCTGGTGTTTCTGGGTATTTTCTCTGTAAAAACACTGCAGGTGGATTCTTCCAGGCCTGTCTGAAGCAGGAATAAAGACAGGAGGGGAAACTTAATTGTATGGGAGACAAAATTCAGATTCCTGGTAGCAGGTTCAACTTTTAGTATTAAAGATCAAATAAACTTTCAGGCGAGTCGACCTTCCTGAAGACGATGGTTGGGAAGCTCTTTTGCAGTTATTAGCATGTCATGCAAATTCCTTAACTCCAGCCCAGCATTATTACATAGTTGAAATCTTATTGGTAATGAGAGAGAGAAAAACAGGCCTTCAGAAACCTGGCCATGAGCAAGAAGCGTGCACCAGGCAAGGTGGGCTACTTCCTGGATACTCTACCGAGCACACACGGCTTTATGCTTCTTACAAACGCTTCAGCAATGGCCTGGTTCCACCCATTCTGAATCACGGCCTGGCAGATTAGGTTGTCATCCAAGGGAGGCAGCCTGTTCAGGATAAGGAGCCTACCCAAGGGAGGCAGGGAGATCGGCTCACAGCTGGAACGCTGTCTGGGGCAGGCAGGAAGAGTGCAACATGAACTTCAAATGGTGCAACAAAATGTGTTGGGCAGGGATGGAACTAAAGGGCATTGTCAGTTGGTAAAGGATCCCTGGGATCAAATACAGGCAACTGGGAAGCAGAGGGGACAACAACAGTGACAGGAAGAAAGGGGGCAAGGGAGGGTGGGAGTTGCATGTTAAGATAAGGGAAAATGAATAGTTTCATGAGGTGAGCTTGTGTAGGTGGTGAAATGGATAAGGGGCAGTATGAGGATCAAGCTGAGCTTGGGGAGTTTGACAGGGGTGGGCTCAGGAGGGAGAGCAGGAAAATCTGGTGTGGGGGGTGATGGGGAGGTTTAATGTTGACAGATGGGAGGGTAAGAAAAGCAACATCTATTGGTGATTGTGGGGTTAGAAGTTGACATGTCATAGGGGGAGAAGGGGGAGGTTGGTGAAGTAATCAAAAGGGTAAGGGTTGCACCATTCTGACTCATGCAGTCCCTCGCTGATACTGTGCAGTAGAAGTGTGAATGGCCTCTGACCTGGCCCCACGAGTTCCTGTACTGCTTACATTCCCAAATGAATGTGAAGCCAAACAGAAGCCAATAAAAAGCAGTACAACCTGCACTCTACTGGGTAATGAGCATTACAAATTATGCAGCCAGGACAGCACAAAGGCTCTCATGCTCTTGCCTCTCAACATTGAGATCCAGGTTGGGTGTGGTCACTTTCAGCAATGCTAAGCCATTAAGGAGCCTTCATTGCTCCAGGTGGATGATTGGGAGGCAGGGCTATGTCTGGTGCTGACGATCATAATTACACTTCATGACTGGCTCCTTTTTAAAGGTTAGCTGGGGACTCCCAACCAGTCACCCACAAGGGCGTTGGGGAGTTTACAGATGCCCTTTTCAGGAAGCTATGAATTTGTACCGTTTAATATTGACCCAGGGAGCCAAGCTGCCTACGCCATGGGATTTGCTTCTATTACAACATCCCCTCAGGTCCAAGAGGTGATCAGTTGCAGGCACATGGCAGTCCGAAACCTCCTTGGCATCAGCCAGCCAGATTCATACAGGAAGGGATTTCACTCCAAATGTTCAAATTCATGATCACAGGTGCCAATTCCTGCAGGTGCTCACCTGGTACCCTGTGTGAGCTCAAACACATTCTCAATAACTCCCAGGTGCCACAACTGTTCCCACCCCCATCTGATCTTCTGGAGGTACCCCAACAACCAGCTCCTGAAGACCTGGCTAATGACTCCAGTCCTGAAACCCCAAACTAATACCTAACGGCAGCACAATGCTACCCATGCATCAACAAGAGCAATCACTGGAGCAGACAATTGTTCTACTGAAGAGGTTCCATTCCCTGTACCACTAAGTTAGCACGGTCCAATAGTTGCCTGACCATTTCACCAGGATCAAGATGGTCTGCTGTATTCTTCACAATTTAGCTGAGCAATAGGGCAAGGCATTACGAGAAGGGGAGATGGATGAGCCACATCTCCTCAGATAAGCAAGGGGACGATTGAGATGATGAAGGAGGAGACTGATAATGCTGCCCAAGTCAAGACAGTTGAGAGATGTGGCGAACAGGCCCGTGAGAACCTAACAGCAGATTGACTTGAGGCTGAATGTGTTACTACTAATATACGGTGACCCTCAAGGAATGAGTCCCCAATAGCTGAGAGGCCTTCCAGCCCTCCAAGAATTGTTCAAATAGATGTGACAAAGTGTTTATATTTTTTGGCTTCAATAAAAGCAATGTTTTCACCCATTATACTAATGACCTCCTGCTTCTGTTTCTCATCCACAGGATTAGGGAGTTATGCAGGAGTATATGGGGGCAGCACATATATCACTGATATGCAAAGGGATATTGTCTCATTCGAGCTGGAGCTCATGTTCACCCTCTGGCCATTTTGGATTGGCAGCGGGCTGTGGTAAAGACAGTTGTTGCTGCTGCTCAGAGATCTAGGCTACTGCCGCCTAAGTTGCCTTGTACCAAAGGCTTAACACCATGTCAAGAAGTGTGAGTGAGTAAATTCCAAGGTAGTTGAAATTATATCCAAAGTTGGAAACAACCCTCAAAGCTGAGTTCAGCTTTCACAACAAATTCTGCAACAAAAAGAGGGAGGCTGACATCAAGCGTCATGATTGGGCTCAAAATGCTTCCTAGGATGTCAGTTTCATTCTATTTGCTCATTCACAGGATGTGGGCATCAGAGGAAAAGACAGCATTTATTGTCCATCCCTAATGGCTCGAGGTGGTGGCCCTCCTCTAACTGCTGAGGTCCTGTGGGGTATTACTCAGCAACAATGAAAGAAAGGGGATATTTCAAAGTCAGCAGGGTGATAATAACAGCAACATGGCTGAACACCAAACTGGGAATCCATCTACCCACCCAATGTATTCCCAAGGACCTTCTTTACCATTGGATGCAGCAGACTGTAGTATGTTGCGGGGGGGGGGGTGGCGGCTATCCAAAACATGGGACAATACACAATTGAGATGACACCATGAAACCTGCTCAAGGAGACATTCCAGACAAACGATGTCCTGCAGACGTTCATCAAACAATGTTCTGTAAGGGGCATTCCACTTTTCATTCATGGGATGTGGATGTTGCTGGCTACAACATTTATTGCCCATCCCTAACTACTCTGGTGAGCTGCCTTCTCAAACCACTGCAGTCCAAAAATATTTGAGGGTCTACACAACACTTAGTGAATCCTAATGTCACATGCAGCTAAAGGTCACTCTTCTGAAGTTCTATCCCTCAGGACAGCAGAGATGGGCAGAGATTCACATTAACACTGATGGTGACCATCACCCTTCAAATACCACAATGGTGCAAAAATCAACAGCCTTATCAGATAGAACAAATAGGTCAACAGATTATACCTAACTGCAGTGGTTACAATTACATGACATTGAAATCATTGACACTTGTGCACCCAATGTTCTTTAACCTTTTCCTATCACTACATCTTGCTCTCCCGACACCTACAGCTAAGCTGGAGGCCTCCTGCTGAATACTATCCTCAATTGCCTGGGGCTTTCCTTAACAGGTGCACCTTCCTCAACCTGACCTGCTGGAAGCAATGGAGTCTCTGGCAGAGGGAGGCAACGTGGCCGGTCACCCTTAGTGTCCTGGGATGATTATCCCTTGTCTGGCTGTTTCTCCCCCTCTGTGCAATGGCACCTCTCTCACCCCTTGAGGGGATGGGGCACTTGGAAGGTTGAAGTGCCTTGTCCATGGCTCAAGCGACAGAATGAAGGGTCTCCCACACATCCAGCATTTACTGATGTTGTGCTGGACCTGGCTGTCCATGGTGACTGACACCTGTTCAAGGCAGCCACACACTGGTATGTCAGAACCAAGATAGAGAACTTGGACAGACTCCACCCTGCCACATGTTCCCCTGCTCATCTCAACACCCATCATGTCATTAATGGCAGATTCCAGAGACTCATCTGTATGGGGCTCAGCAGTGGCCTAATCTCCAGCAGTCTCTGTCAGTGACCAAGGCCTTTACTTCCTCTGCCAGGTGTGGGCCCATGTCAGTGATATGATTAATGCCAGTAACACTGCAGGGCAAAACTCCCTGTTCTCACCAAGGAAACAGAGTTCTGCTAAAGGTAACTTTGCAAGCATTTTAAGTTGCATTCACTTTAGGTGTTCTATGTTTGATCTAGTTTTTTTCCTTCAAATCTCTGAAGGCAGAGGGGCATGCTAGTGGGATGGTGAAAAAGCATAAGGGACACTTGCCTTTATCAATTGAGGCATAGATGACAAAGGTAGGGAGGTCATGTTGGAGTTGTATAGAACCTTAGTGAGGCCACAGCTGGAGTACTGTGTGCAGTTCTGGTCACCACATTATAGGAAGGATGTGATTGCACTGGATGGGGTGCGGAGGAGATTGACCAGGATGTTCCCTGGGATGAAACATTGAAGTTATGAAGACAGGTTGGATAGACTCGGGTTGTTTTCGTTGGAGCAGAGAAGACTGAGGGGTGACTTGATCGAGGTGTACAAGATTGAGGGGTATGGACAGGGAGCAGCTGTTCCCCTTAGTTGAAGGGTCAGTCACAAGGGGACTGAAATTTAAGGTGAGGGGCAGGTGGATATTTTTTTTGGGGGGGGGGGGGGGTGGGGGTGGGGAAGAGGAGGAAGCAGTGGGGTTGGGGAATGAGGGAAAAATTTTACCCAGAGGGTGGTGACGGTCTGGAACGTACTGCCTGGGAGGGTGGTGGAGGCGGGTTGCCTCACATCCTTTAAAAAGTACCTGGATGAGCACTTGGCACGTCATAACATTCAAGGCTATGGGCCAAGTGCTGGTAAATGGGATTAGGTAGGTCAGGTGTTTCTCATTGTCAGTGCAGACTCAATGGGCTGAAGGGCCTCTTCTGCACTGATTGTGAAATCTCATTCTACTGGACATGGGTGCCCCTTTCCTATTAGCTGAGACTTAAAGGCTTCAGTATGTTATTGCTCACTCCCCACCCATCTATATTTGTAGCATGTTTCACCCACTGTTCTGAGATGGGTCCTTCTGTCTTGGATTCTAGGCATGGGTCTTGGTCAGTAGATCGGCTGTAGACACTGGTATCTGCTCAACTCATTTCAGGCATGCTGCTTCGAGACATAATTCCAACTTTTTCTCCCTCTTGAGAAGTCTAACACATTGTCAGTGGTACATCTACATCATACGTTACCATATCCCATCTGTTAACCCTTTACACTACAATCACCTCTGCAGGTAGGGGCTGAGTGAGGAGGGGGGTCTCCCAAGAGGTTGCAAGGCTCATTTAACTATATTCCTGGGAAGATCCAGGGTCAAACCAAAAACTTTAATTCTGGGTGTTGTCTAGGCAAAGATAACATGTAACCTCAGTTCTGCTTCACAATCACACCTACACAGGTGTTCCAAAAAAAAGGGACACATTACTTCCAATTGATTGATTTTGTGCCTGTAACCAGTGGGCCAGCAATATATGCAGCTCAGGACTGGAACCAGTTCAACTAATTCACCTTGAAACAGCTTAAGGTGCAATTGCACCACACCTAGGAAAAGAGAAAAGCACAAGTTGAACTGGTCCAGCTTGCTGGAAGCTGACACTTCCTACTGGGTTCCCATTCAGAACTGGACTTCACTTCCCAATTGAGAACTGAATCAATTAGCAGTTCTATTGGAACTTTTTCCTCAATAGCTTTCATTTGAAAATATTCACCTCGAATACTCCTTGTGGTATTATGTCCAAGCAATCATTGTGCAGTTGGTTATGGTTAATAGGGCAATAAATTTTATCTAAATAACCAATTAATATCACTTGAGTAAGGGTCTGGCAGTTTAGGGAGAACACTATACAAACTCAATGTTCTTCAAGTATACCTATTGAACCTTAAACATCCCTCCTGGCAAGTAAGACCCAAGTTTAATGTCTCACCCACAGGGTGGTGAAGTAACATTTGCTTAGCACAAGAGTGAGTCAGAGGTTTGAGTGTGGAACTAACTAAGCCAAGTTGGTTCCAATCTTTCAAAGTGAGAGATCGTGGAATGAGTCAGAGCTAGCCAACAATCTGGCTCCTGTCCCATTAACTACAGCACAGTCACGTTGACCCCTCATTCGCAACTAGTGTAAGAAACCTTTGTCACTTCTTATTGGCTACTTGGAAGACAGACGGGTCTCGATTCTCCCTCATCACCAGTATCTGAGCTTGGGCACAAGCCAGATATCAGTTTAATTCCCTTTAGCTGCTTGCGCAGTATCACAATCGACAGTGAGGGACAAGTCACTGACAATAGTCATTTCTCCAATATTGACAGCTTTCCCATCAGCCATTGCTTCATCCAGCAGCTCAAAATTCTGCTTTCATACAGGAATTACTTTCCCTCAAGTTGCAGGCTGTTTTCATCTGGGAATTGGGGATTTGTAGAATTCCCAGTGCAGAGAGAGATACAGAACAAGGAAAATGTCATCCAGTTCATCAACTTGACTCCAGCTGTTGGCCAGGAACAATCTGTTCCAACAACTTCAACTGGTTTCACAGACTGAGGAAGGAATCTGGAAGATCTTTCTTTAACACCCAAACCTAAGTTGGGCAAAGCTTCCCAATAACAATCTAGACTTATATCTGTTATCAATCCCACTCCCTGTAAGAGTGCGTCACAGTTCAGAGAGCACCCTGTCCACACAGCAACCCAATCTGTTTCCCCAACTGAAAATCCAACTCCCAAACCACAGCCCTTTTAAAAAGCTCCAATCAGCTCATTAGCTGCTTCAGCTGGACAATCACTTAGGTAGAGATTGAAAGCAATGAGATCCTAATTGGATGGAACAGACACAAAAAACAATTCAAAGAGATAAACATAAAAAGGTAAATTGGAGAATATCAAAGAAAGCTGAAGAAAGGAGGAGGCTAAGTAATGTTTCATCAATGGCTTTAAATGTATGATTTATATTCTATTAATATTTCATGAACATGACAACTCCTAAAATCTTTGTACCATTTTTAAGTATTGGGTATTTCTTGAAATTGACAGCTGAAGGTGAATCAACTACAGAGCATGGATTCAAAGTTAGACATTATGCCAGGTCATGCTATCATTGAAAGGGATGACGACATCTTGACATGAGGATGAGAGTCAAAACTCAACCGATTTAAGTTACCACCACCTGCTCAAATATTCAAGTGGTGTTAGTGCCTCAACAACAACTTGTATTTATACAACACTTTTAACATGGAAAAATATCACAAGGGTCTTCACAGAACTGGGAGGATGGACATACGATGAATCAAGGAAGGTGATGTTACAGAACAGAGAAGCAAAAGCCTGATCAAAGAGCTGGGGTTGGATCTCAAGGAGAAGGTGGCAGAGGTTTTAGGGAGGGAATTCTGGAAAGACCTGGAAGACTGAAGATATATCTGGGCTCAATGGGGCCAGGAGGGAGATACGCAAGGTGTCAGAGTAGGAGGAATGGAAATTTTGGGAAGGTGTAGTAAAAATTGTGAAGTTTGATGTTGACAATAATAAATTTAAGGTTTTGGACAACTAACTGGCACTGAGGACAAGAGCGATGACAATCAGGTGTGGGCTAGAGTTTGTTCAGCAGAGTTTTGGATAAGTTGGCTTTATGGAGGCCAATCAGGAGAGTGTTGGTACAATCAGGCAAGAAGGTGAAAAATCAATGGATAAGCAGGATTTGTAACACGGAGTAGAGGTGGATAGGGTACACTGAGGTACATTAGTGCAGTGTTTGTTACTGGACTAGTAATTCAGGAACCAGGACTAACAATCCACAGATTACAAGTTCAAATCCCACCTTAGCATTTTGAGCATAGAGTCATAGGGTCATAGAGGTCTACAGCACAACAAAAGGCCCTTCAGCCCATCCAGACTGCGCTGGTCAAACAAGTACCTAACTATTCTAATCCCATTTTCCAGCACTAGGCCCATAGCCTTGTATACCATGCCATTGCAAGTGCACATCCAAATACTTCTTAAATATTATGAGGGTTTCTGCCTCTACCATCCTTTCAGGCAGTTAGTTCCAGATTCCCACCACCTTCGGGTGAAAAAGTTCTTCCTCACATCTCCTCTAAACTTCCTGCCACTTACATTAAACCTATGCCCCCTGGTTATTGATCCCTCCACTAAGGGGAAAAGTTCCTTCCTGTTTATCCTACCTATGCCCCTCATAATTTAAGACACCTCAATCATGTCCCCCCTCAATCTCCTCTGCTCCAGGGAAAATAACCCCAGTCTATACAATCTCTCCTCATAACTAAAACTCTCCAGCTCAGGCAACATCCTGGTAAATCTCCTCTGCACTCTCTCTAGTGCAATCACATCCTTCCTATAATGCAGATTCCAGAACTGCACGCAATATTCTAGCTGTGGCCTCAGCAGCATTTTATACAGTCCCAGCATAAACTTCCTGCTCTTATATTCTATGCCTCAGCTAATAAAGGCAAGTATCCCATATGCCTTCTTAACCACCTTATCAACCTATCCCGCTACCTTAAGGGACTGGTGGACATGCACACCAAGGTCCCTCTGATCCTCGGTATTTCCCAGGGTCCTACCATTCATCGTGTATTCCCCTGCCTTGTTTGTCCTGCCCAAATGCATCACTTCACACTTATCCGGATTAAATTCCATTTGCCACTGATCAGCCCATCTGACCAGCCCGTCCATATCCTCCTGTAATCTAAGGCTATCCTCCTCACCATTTACCACCCCACCAAGTTTCATGTCATCCACTAACTTACTGATCAACCCTCCTACATTCAAGTCTAAATCATTTATATATACCACAAACAGCAAAGGACCCAACACCGATCCCTGTGGAACCCCACTGGACACAGGCATCCAGTCACAAAAACACCCTTCAACAATCACCCTCTCCTTCCTGCCACTCAGCCAATTCTGGATCCAATTTGCCAAATTGCCTTGGATCCCATGGGATCTTACCTTAGCGATCAGTCCCCCATGCGGGACCTTATCAAAAGCCTTGCTGAAGTCCAGGTAGACTATGTCAAATGCATTCCCCTCACCTACATACCTGGTTGCCTCTTCGAAAAATTGAATCATATTGGTCAGACATGAGCTCCCCTTAACAAAACCATGCTGACTGTCCTTAATTAATCCCTACCTCTCCAAATGTAGATTAATTTTGTCCCTCAGAATTGCGTCCAATGGTTTCCCCACCACTGAGGTTAGACTGACTGGCCTGTCGTTCCCTGGTTTATCCCTTCCTCCCTTCTTGAATAACGGTACCACATTGGCTGTCCTCCAGTCCTCTGACACCTCTCCTGTGGCCAGAGAGGTATTGAAAATTATTGCCAGCGCCCCCACTATCTCCTCCCTTTCCTCACTCAACAGCCTTTGAACTCAGATTAGAAATCTGGAAGTAAGTGACCCTGAAGCTGTTGGATTGAGTAAGACCCTCCCCCTGGTCTAAAGGTCCTTGTCTTGGATACCAACAGCACGCAACAACTTGGTGTATAACCACCTTTAATAAACCACTAAGCAATATAACATTCTCACGATAACACTAGTTGCTTAGCTTCCCTGCGAGTTGGAATCTGTCTCGGTGCTCAATCCGATGACAAATCCTCTGTGTGCATCTTCTGAGCAACTGGCCAAATTGCTCTAACTGCTGCAATAAAGATGGTTCTATGGGCTGTTTATTTCTTTGCTGTGGCCCTGTGCCATATAAGGTTAATCCATGCTTTCTTCAGATGTTCCCTGGCCTTTTGAAGGTCACACTAGAGGTACCATAGCCAGCTTGACTCCGCCTTGTTATCTCCAGAGCTGGGAGAAAGTGGCACATTTATTTTCCCTCAGTCTGTTTATCTTCCCTGGTATGAGCCCTCCTACAGGTGAAGTAATTTTTCAGAACTTGCTGATTCCAGCAAGGCTTTGCCTTGACAAAGTTGACCATCATGCTATGGGTGTTTTGAGCCCACAGTGCAGTTCAGTACAGTTCTTGAGATATATCTTCGCTTTGGGTTCTTCTTATACCTCGATGTTCCATGTTAGCGCCATGAGACAGATTCCACACATAGGTTTACACCACAGCCGGTCTACATTAAATAATAGAAAAGAAGTAAAGAAACTGTTAATAGTTGCAGAGAAATTGTACATTAAAAAGGTAAATAATACATTGCCTTACAATTGCTACAAGTCAACAACTCATGCCCTTTAGGGAAGGAACCCTGTCATCCTTAACAGCTTGTCCTATATGTGATTCCGGTCTCATACCAGTTTGGTTCCATTTTTTAAATTCTTTAACAGGAGGTGGCCAGCATTTTTTGCCCATCCCTAATTGCCCTTGAGAAGGTGGTGGTGAGCTGCCATCTTGAACCGCTGCAGTCCCTCTGGTGTAGGTACACCCACAGTGCTGTTAGGGAGGACGTTACAGGTTTTTGACCAAGCGACAGTGAAGGAATGATGATATATTTCCAAGTCAGGATGGTGTGTGGTTTGGAGGGGAACTTGCAGGTGGTGGTGTTCCCATGCATCTGCTGCCCTTGTCCTTCTGTGTGACAGAGGTCACAGGTTTGGAAGATGCTGGAAAAGAAGCCTTGGTGAGTTTATGGAGTGAATCTTGTAGTTGGTGCACACTGCTGCTGCTGTGCATCAGTGGTGGAGGGAGTGAAAGCTTAGGGTGGTGTATGAGGTGCCAATCAAGTGGGCTGCTTTGTCCTGGTCAGTGTTGAGCTTCCTAAGTGTTGTTGGAGCTGCACTCATCCAGGCAAGTAAGAGTATTCCATCACACTCCTGACTTGTGCCTTGTAGATGGTGGACAGGTGGGTGTCAGGAGGTGAGTTACTCACCACAGAATTCCCAATCCATCTTACTTGAAGTGGCCGAGTTGCTTACCCAGGTATATTAAAATACTGCACAGGACTGGAGTGATTGAAGAAATCTCTCCACGATCTTCTCTGGGCAACTAGGGATGGACAATAAAAGTCAACCTTGCCAATGAGCTCACAATGAACGGACTGTCTGTCCACTGGGATCTGTGACCGACTGAGGATGTAGGAGTCCTGCACACTCCCTGGAAATCGTACGCACACGTGCAGGATGCATTTATGGTGGTCGCATACCAGCTGCACATTCAGCGAATGGAACCCCTTGCGGTTGATATAGTCCACCGTATGTTGCGATGGAGATCTGAGTGCCACTTGACTGCAATCGATCACATCCTGCAACTGTGGGAAACCCCAAGATCTGGGCGAATCTAATCGTTCTTCCATCCTGACTCCCCTAGTCCCAGGCAAAATGAATAAGTCATGTGCTCTCGCAAAGATGGCATCCGTGACCTCATGGATGCATTTGTGGGTGGAGGCTTGTGAGATCCCACAGAGATCACCTGTGTAGCCCTGAGTCACTTTCACAGCCACTGGCGGTGGGTGTCCTCCATGTCCCCGCGGCATCAAATCCTGCAGCAGGTGGCAGATGTGACCGACCAGTTCCCTGGACATGCACATCTTCGGCGACACTCGTTGTCGGTCATCTGCAGGAATGAAAGGTGACGTCTATACACCCTGGATCTAGCTAGGCGCTGACCAATGACGACTCACTGTGGCTCTTCTTCCTGAGTTGCTGTTGCTGCCTCTGCGCAGCCAGGAGCTTCAATCACTCTCTTCTCCGTTGTCTTCATGCTCTGTAGGCCATCTGGCATACAGCTAGTTCACCAGGCACCATGACCCTGATGTACTCCTCCTGCAGGATGAAAGAGTGAGACACATGGTTAGCATGGGTGCACTAAGAACCTGTCCTGGTTAAGTGTGAAGTCCCCTTGGTAGTGGAGGGGGTGTTAAAAGCTTTGGAGTACTTGGTGGCTCCTTGATGCCTCTGCATTGCTTGAGTGGGCAGATAAACTAGAAGCCCAATCCCAATCATATGAATATAAAAGCAAAAAACTGCCGTTCTCTCAGGTCCAACCCTGACATTGTCATCAAACACGCTGACAATGGTGGTGCTGTTGTTGTCTGGCGCACTGACCTCTACCTCACAGAGGCTGAGCGTCAACTCACAGACACTTCCTCCTACCTCCGCCTGGACCATGACCCCACCACTGAACATCAAGCCATTGTTTCCAGGACTGTTACTGACCTCATCTCCTCTGATCTCTTCCTTCCACAGCTTCCAACCTGATAGTCTCCCAACCTCGGACGGCCCGCTTCTACCTCCTACCCAAAATCCACAAACAGGACTGTCCCGGCAGACCGATCGTATCAGCCTGTTCCTGCTCCATGGAACTCATTTCTTGACTCCATTCTCTCTCCCCTTGTCCAGCCCCTTCCCACCTACATCCGTGATTCCTCTGACACCGTACATCATATCAATAATTTCCAGTTCTCTGGCCCCAACCGCCTCCTCTTCACCATGGACGTCCAATCCCTCTACACCTCCATCCCCCACCAGGATGGTCTGATGGCTCTCCGCTTCTTCCTCAAACAGAGGCCCGAACAATCCCCATCCACCACTACTCTCCTCCGTCTGGCTGAACTTGTTCTCACACTGAACAATTTCTCCTTAAACTCCTCTCACTTCCTCCAAATAAAAGGTGTGGCTATGGGTACCCGCATGGGCCCCAGCTATGCCTGTCTCTTTATTGGGTATGTGGAACATTCCTTGTTCCAGTCCTACTCCGGCCCCATCCCACAACTCTTTCTCCGGTACATCGATGATTACTTCGGTGCTGCTTCATGCTCTCGTCTGGACCTGGAAAAATTTATTAATTTTGCTTCCAATTTCCACCCCTCCATCATTTTCACATGGTCCATCTCTGACATTTCCCTTCCCTTCCTTGACCTCTCTGTCTCAATTTCTGGTGATAGACTGTCCACCAATATTCATTACAAGCCTACCGACTCCCACAGCTACCTCGACTACAGCTCCTCACACCCCTCTTCCTGTAAGGACTCCATCCCATTCTCTCAGTTCCTTCGCCTCCGTCGCGTCTTTTCTGATGATGCCACTTTCAAAAACAGTTCATCTGACATGTCTTCCTTCTTCCCTAACCGAGGTTTTCCACCCACGGTGGTTGACAGGGCCCTCAACCGTGTCCAGCTCAACTCCCGCGCCTCAACCCTCACACCTTCCTCTCCCTCCCAGAAACATGATAGGGTCCCCCTTGTCACCCCACCAGCCTCCGCATTCAAAGGATCATCCTCCGCCATTTCTGCCAAATCCAGCATGATGCCACCACCAAACACATCTTCCCTCCACCCCCCCACCGTGGCATTCTGCAGGGATCGTTCCCTCCAGGACACCCTGGTCCACTCCTCCATCACCCCCTGCACATCAACCCCTACCCATGGCACCTTCCCATGCAACCGCAGAAGGTGTAACACCTGCCCCTTTACTTCCCCTCTCCTCACCATCCAAGGGCCCAAACACTCCTTTCAAGTGAAGCAGCATTTCACTTGCACTTCCCTCAGTTTAGTCTACTGCATTCGTTGCTCCCAATGCGGTTTCCTCTACATTGGAGAGACCAAACGCAGACTGGGTGACCGCTTTGCAGAACACCTTTGGTCTGTCCACAAGCATTACCCAGACCTCCTGTCGCTTGCCATTTCAACACTCCACCCTGCTCTCATGCCCACATGTCCGTCCTTGGCCTGCTGCATGATTCCAGTGAAGCTCAACACAAACTGGAGGAACAGCATCTCATCTTCCAAATAGGCACTTTACAGCCTTCCGGACTGAATATTGAGTTCAACAATTTTAGATCATGAACTCTCTCCTCCATCCCCACCCCCTTTCCGATCCCCCGCTTTGTTTTCCAATAAATTATATAGATTTTTCTTTTCCCACCTATTTCCATTATTTTTAAATGTATTTCCATCCATTGTTTTATCTCTACCTTTTAGCCTTTTTTGATTCCTTCACCCAACCCACCCCCACTAGGGCTATCTGTACCTTGCTTGTCCTGCTTTCTACCCTTAATTAGCACATTCCTTAGATAATATCACCACCTTCAACACCTCTTTGCCCCTTTGTCTATGACATCTTTTGGTTATCTTCACCTATCACTGGCCCTCTATCCAGCTCTACTTGACCCACCCCCCTTAAACCAGCTTATATTTCACCTCTCTTCTATTTTTACTTAGTTCTGTTGAAGAGTCATACGGACTCGAAACGTTAACTGTGTTCCTCTCCGCAGATGCTGCCAGACCTGCTGAGTTTTTCCAATCATATGAATGTGGCTACGCCTGAACTGCCTCAGCTGCAGAGGAATGGTCCCTTTATACATAGGTTTCTGTAATGCATGGCCGTTTCCCACGCCCATCCTAACCCCACCCCAAATGTTTATACACTATATTCAACAGCAGGGCTACCCTTGCCCCACCACCCCAACAAGTCATCTCCATCCCAGGGCAGCCCTTGTCACCCACCCCCCACTCACCCCTCAAAATTTGCCTCAACAGCAGGGCTGCCCTTAACTGCCAAAATGGACATCAGTGAGCAGGTTATTTCTCAGCAAGCGCCACTTGATAGCACTGTTGATGACCCCTTCCATTACTTTATTGATGATGGAGAGTAAACTGATGGGGCGGTAATTGGCTGGGTTGGATTTGTCCTGCTTTTTGTGTACAGGACATACCTGGGCAGCTTTCCACATTGCCAGGTAAATGCCAGTGTTGTCACTGTACTGGAACAGCTTGGCTAGGAGCACAGCAAGTTCTGCAGCACAAGTCTTCAGTACTATTGCTGAAATGTTTTCAGGGCCCATAGCCTTTTCAGTATCCAGTGCCTTCAGCCATTTCTTGATATCAGGTGGTGTGAATGGAACTGGCTGAAAACTGGTATCTGTGATGATTTGGTCCTCCGGAGGAGGCAGAGATGGATCATCCACTCAGCACTCCTGGCTGAAGATTGTTGCGAATGCTTCAGCCTTATCTTTTGCACTGATGTGCTGGGCTCCTCCATCATTGAGGATGGGGATATTTGTGGAGCCTCCTCCTCCAGTGAGTTGTTTAATTGTCCACCACCATTCACGACTGGATGTGGCAGGACTGCAGAGCTGATGTAGGATTGCATTTGGACAATGTTATGGAAGTGGAAATAAGTGGTTTCAGTGGCGGTGCGAGTGTGTAGTTGGAAGTTCATCTTGGGTTCAAACATGACACCAGTGTCCAAACGGTCTGGTTGAACCTCAGACAATTGCAGGGAGATCGATGGAGTTGCTCGCTGGAAACAGACTTTGGAGTGGGGGCTGGAAACAGTGGACTCAGTTTTCCTAATATTGAATTGGCATGCCAGATGTGTGAGATAATACATTTTGGGAGGATGAATGAAGAGACAGAACATAAATTAAATGGCTCAAAATTTAAAGGGGTACAAGAACAGAGAGACCTGGATCTGTTTGTACACAGATCTCTGAATGTGGCAAAAACAGTATAAAACCCATCACATTTCTACCTCCCTTCAGCTCTGAAGAAGAGTCATACGGATTCGAAACATTAATTCTGTTTCTCTCTCTCCGCAGGTACTGCCCGGCCTGCTGAGTTTTTCCAGCATTTTCTGTATTCATTTCTGAAGGTGCCAGGACAGGTTAACAATGTGTTAATGAAGCATTTCAGATTGAAAAAGGAAGGAAGTTTTGTTAAACCTTTATAAAACACTAACTTGGTCTCACCTGGAGTGTTATGTCCAACACTGGGCACCACACTTTAGGATAGATGTGAAGAATTTGGAAAGGGTATGGAGGAGCTTTACTAGAATGATGAGGGATTATACAGTTACATGGATGGATTAAATTAATACTAACCTGTGATGCAGCTCCCTACGGAGTCTCCAGAACCCTCTCTGCAGCCAAGAAGGGGTATTCACAATTTGAGAAAGAAGGCATATCCGTAACATTTGTAGTAAAGAAGTTCCATCATTATTTGCATGGGCGACATTTCACCCAGTGTCAGATCACAAGCCACTAATGGGTTTATTTAGTGAAGATAAAGCAACTCCACCAATAGCCTCTGCCAGAATTCAAAGGTGGGCTTTGATTTTGTTGGCATATGAGTACACCTTTTTACACGGTCCGGGTGTGCATAAAGCAAATGCAGAAGCCCTCAGTTGGCTGCCTTTGCCAGATAGTATTGCACATTCTCCAGTGCCTCAAGAAGTTATATTTGTGTTAAATTTCCTGACTCCTCTCCGGTCTGTGCGAAGCAGATAAAGAATTGGGAAAACTGGGATCCAATTTTATCAAGAGTTCGAGAACAGGTATTGCAAGGATGGTCGAATGCACAAATTCCTGAAGAGTTAAACCCATTCTATGCCCGTAAAACTGAACTGAGTTGTCAAGATGGAATCTTCTTGTGGGGAGGAAGAGCCGTTGTCCCTTCGCAAGGAAGAGAACCATTCTGGACGGAGCTTCAAAGTCAGATCCAGGCATTTAGAAAATGAAGATGTTTGCACAAAGTTCGATTGGATTTTCTGCACTTGCCCACTGCCGCGATCTTCTGGTCCCCCCGCCAGTCAAAGGACTTCTGGCTGGGATTCACCTCACCCGCGGCGGGTCCCACCCACAACCGGCCGGACAATCCCAGAGTATGTCTGGTGGCCAAGTATAGACAGTGATATAGACAAAATGGTGAAATACTGTCTCCAGTGTCAGCAACAACAGAATTTGCCCGTTTCAGCTCCATTGCATCCGTGGGAGTGTCCTGGTTGACCCTGCGTTAGATGACATACAGACTACGTAGGTCCATCTTTTGGTGCTATGTTTTTAGTGACCATCGACGCACTTTCTAAGTGGATGGATGTGTATGAAGTTAGATCACTGACATTGTGTGTAACTATTGAAAAGCTGCACCAAAGTTTTAGTGTACATGGCCTGTCAGAAGTCATAGTTTCAGACAACGGTACTGTCTGTACTAGCTCAGAGTTACAGAGATTCATCAGCATATATGGAATTAAACATATTAAGACAGCCCCATATCATCCCTCATCCAATGGGTTAGCAGAAAGAGCAGTACAAACTTTTAAAACAGAAATGAAGAAATTATCAGAAGGAACATTAGAAACACAAATTTCACGATTTCTTCACAACTATCACATGACTCCTCATTGCAACTCCGGATTCAACAGCGTCTGAATTACTAATCAAACACCACCTTGGTACAAGATTGAGTCTAGTGTTCCCTAACTTAGAGGGGGAGGTAGAGGAGAACCTGAGTAGTCAGAAAGTGAATCATGGGGGAGAATTTTCCCCCCATCAGGGGGTTTGTGCAGGGGTGGGCTCGGACCCGATTGGCACCCCCGTGACACTCTCCCGGAAGCGCTGAGCACTCCCTGTGCGGGCGGTTCCCTGAGTCGGGGCCTCAAGGAGATTAGTTTAAATTTTTAAAATTTTAATAAAAAGAAAGAAAAATGTTAAGACGTCCCCTCATCTGACAGAGTCACACAGGCTGAGACATGTCAATGAACATTAATGAAAATATTTATTTAATATATAAACCCTTCATGAAACCTCATCCCACCCATGGATGAGGTTCCATGAAAAATGCAAAGGCCGCCTGGGCTCTTTGCCTGCCCGACAACATTAAGGTTGGACGGGCAGCTCAGTTTATTAGTTTAATTGATATTTAAATGGCCTTAATGGGCCTTTGACAGTCCAAGCTGAAAATCTAAATGACACACATTGACGTCGGGACACCTCAGCCGAGCCAAAGTTTCAGGCCAGGATATTCACAGTAAAGGTCGAAAATTTACTGTGGGGGAGACAGTTTCCGTGCAAAATTTTGGAACTGGACCGAGATGGGTTCCTTGTATAATTGTCTCTGAAACTGGGCCTTTGTCATTCCAAGTGGAAATGGAAAATTGGATTGTTTGAAAACATGTGGATCATCTAAGAAGTAGAGAGACACTCCAACAACCAGTTACTCCACCTGAAATTGAAGTCGAAACTTTGACCCCTGAGGTGCCAGATTGACAAAGAATAGACAAACCTGATGTCTCTGTTGTAGTAAATAATCCTGAACAGCTACAACAAAAACACAAAATGCTGGAAAAACTCAGCAGGTCGGACAGCATCTGTGGAGAGAAAGACCGAGTTAACATATGGACATGAAACATGAATTCTGTCTTTCTCTCCACAGATGCTGTTAGACCTGCTGAGTTTTTCCAGCATTTTTTGTTTTTGTTTCAAATTTCCAGCATCCGCAGTATTTTGCCTTTATAATTCTGAAATGCTATTGGTTAAGGATGTCCCCGGTGCCCAGTTCCTGACCAAGTCGATCCAGTGGAAGAATCTCAAGCCGTGGTGCTACTTCACTCTAAATGGATCAGAAAACGATCTCAGAGACTTAATCTATAATCGTATGAACTGTGTATCTTTGTCAACGTTATGGATTAAGATATTCTTGTAAATAAGGGAGATAAAACAAAATTAAAGGGGGAGGAATGTAATGATTGTAAGTAAAGTCTTTCATACTGTTTGGGGATCATGTGAGTGTACAGACGAATCAGTCCTAAGTGCGGGTCAACTTAGAGGTGGAATTTTTCCAGCGGTTTACCTGGTTGAAGCATGTAGCTTCTTCATGAGCTCTGTAAATAAAGTTTACTGTTTCTAACAAGAAACCTGTCAGGTACACCAAGTTTATTACAATTAGATTTTCAAAGATAGATCTTTCTATGGTTCGAAGCTATGTTTATAAGGTTTTATGATAACAGAATCCATTGGATCATTTGTACAATTGACATTTAGCTGATTTAGCTGCTTTGAGCCAGAGGATGATCATTACTTGTCCTCTGATTAAAAAGTGGTGCAGCTTGAAGTAGGTGCATCTTCGTGATAGGATCAGAAGATTAATGTAGGTGCAAATAGGACACTGAAGTTGTGTCAGTTTCCACCTCAGTGTCCAGGGAAAAGGATAGAATCGGTGCCTAGGACTGTTGATGGAGAGCTCGATAAGGACTGGCTGTGATGTGTCACATAGTTCAATAAAAATGCTCATCTGTGAAGGTGCTACCTAGTGAACCCTGACCACCTGGTAGTGACCAGACAAACTTTAGTAACAAGATTGGTCCAAGAAAACACTTGCACTGAGTTAATACTCAGGAATGTAAGGCAGAATAAAGTTCCATGTTCTTTTCTTCTTAGGCAGCTCCTCAGGATTGAGGATGCCTTGCCTCCTCTCTGATTCAATAGTTGCTAAGGTGGATGATAATCCAATGTGTGATCTTCAGACTCTGCCACATGTAGGGCAGGTGGTGATGAAGGGTTGGTTGGATGGGTCTTTTGGAGATTTGTGAGCTCTTCGATGCCTTGACTTAACCTCTGTGTGTTCCTGATGAAGTCTTCCGATGTGTTCGCTGCCTTCTCCATTTTGGTTGTTCACAAGCCAGCGACTCCCATGAGTTGACAGGGATGTTTGACCTCTTCAAGGATGGTTTGAGCACATCCCTAAAGCGTTTCCGCTGTCTTCCTGGGAGTTTCCTTCAGGAACCAAGTTCCGAGTAGAGCAGTTCTTTTGGGAGTCTGGTGTCAGGTACACGAATGACATGTCCCACCCAGCGGAGGAAACAACACCTCAATGCTGGGCATGTTGACTTGGGAAAGGACACTGCTGTTGGACTACTTTTCTTGCCACCAGACTTGGAGGATCTTTTGAAGCCACCACTGGTACAACTTCTCCAGTTCTTAGAGGTGCCTACTATAGGTCGACCATGTCTCTCCAGCATATAGGAGCAAGGTGAAACACAGCTGCCTGGTAAACCATGTCCATAGTATTGGGTTTGAGATTTTGGTCCTCAAATACTCTTTTACTCAGTTGGCCAAAGGTTGAGCTGGCACATTGGAGGTGATGATGAATTTCACTGTCTGTGCATTGCCTTTGTCTGGAGGAGGGTCCAAAAGTATGGGAAATGTTCCACATATTCTAGGATCTCACCATTGATCTTTGTCGACAGGGATGTATTCTGCTGTGGGAGCTGGTTGGAGGATGACCTTAGCTTGTTGGTTGTTAATGATAGTCCCATTTTCCATATGCTTCAGGGAATGTTTCGAGAATGACCTGGAGCTCAGTTTCTGTGTGAGAATCTGCATACAGGAGTGTAATGACTAAAGTTGGAGTGATTTTGGAGACAATGTAGATAATATCAGGGATTGGAATTTGACTTAATAATGGAACAAAGGAGATTTTTTAATTTTATTCTTTTACATGATATAGGTGTTACCTGTTGGTCCAGCATTTATTCCCCATCCCTAGTTGCCCTTGAGAAGGCGGTGTGAGCTGCCTTCTGGAACCACTGCAGTCCACGTGGTGTATGTACACCCACACTGCGATTAAGAAGGGAGTTCTGTTGTATTATGGGTTCCTTAGATATCTCATTGATGAGATCTTGAGACTTCTTTATTTAAAGATGAACTGTTTAGTGTTAATTTTTAACTATTTACAGATTCCAGGTTAGTGTCTTGCATGGTGCTGCTCCATGCAGGCTGCTTCCAGAGTGCTCGCCATAGACTATTCTCTCAGTCTATTACCATGTCACTCAATACATCATATCGTGGGTGGTGCTATTCTCCAGTCCCATGTTAACCTTTGCTCTGCTGTAATCTTTACATTACAATGGCATGCAGGCACACACAACATCGTACAAGTTCCAGGATTTTGACCCAGCAACAGTGAAGGAACAGCGATATAGTTCCAAACCAGGATGGTGTGTGGCTTGGAGTGGAACTTGCAGGTGGTGGTGTTCCCGTGCATCTGCTGCCCTTGTCCTTCTAGTTGATAGAGGTTGTGGATTTGGAACCTGCTGTCGAAGGAGCCTTGGTGAGCTGTTGCATTGCATCTTGTAGATTGAACACAGTGCTGCCACTGTGCATTGGTGGTGGAGGGCGTGGATGTTTAAGATGGCGATTGGGGTGCCAATCAAGTGGACTGCTTTGTCCTGGATGGTGTTGAGCTTTTTGAGAAATGTAGAAAATTCTGCGTTTTTTTAACTATTAAATGATTGCAACATTGGAGTTTTTGTCTCTTGGAACACCAGTGTGGGTGTGAATATCTGAAGCTTAAAAGTTGAGCAAACTCTGCTCTCTTAACACTTCTTGTGGTAAGAACGTTGAATGTTTTTGTTCAACTGTGAGAATTAACTTTTTCTCAGTTTTATTCCGATCATTTTGAAAAGTCCTGAAGAAAGAACAAGAAATGATGTGATTATTTATTTCTTTTTTAAAGCCCCTGTTTTATTTTCTGTGTTAAGTTCATAAGCGTTAGCCTGAATTAATGTGGGATTATTAAAGTTAACTTGTTAATTTGTGAGAACTTGAATTTCATCAGGGCAACGGTGAGATTCCAGTTATTATGGGCTGAATTTTCCCACTGGCATGCGCCCCACACGTCCGCGTGTAAAATGGCGCAACGATGTCCGACGCGCCCGCCATTAATTAACAGGTCATTTAAGGCCCTTGAGGTGCCAATCAACACCGATTTTTCGGTGCCCGTGCGATCTTTGGGTCGGTGCACGAGCGCAACAGGCAGGTGGGTAGGACACATTTGTATTAACCTCATCCACAGGCGGGATAAGAGAGCTCAGGGGGGTCGTGAGTGTGCACAGTCAGCCATTTATTTCTGAAAGATTTTGAAACTTGCCTGTGTGATCTGCAGTACTTCAAAACGCATCCCGGCTGCTTTTTCTGGACTCTTAACCTTCAGGTCAGCACTCTGCAGTGAGGAATCTTTTCTGGGCCTGCAGGTTTCAGGAAGCCTTCCCTTAGCCTGGGAATGGGCGCTGAACTGTTCACTGGAGGCAGCTCCTCTGAGGAGGAAGGGAGGGCTAGAAGGGGGAGGAGACCAGGAGTGGACATTCAGCCTCCAGGGGAGCCACCTTTGGGAGGACAGGTGCAGGCACAAGGGGTGCAGGACCAAGAAGTTGTCCAAGGCAGAACAGGCCACAGAAGATGCCACTATCCCTCTGCCAGGGTAGACAAGCAGTGAAGCAGCTACCTCAATATGTCTGAGGTGCAGTGCAGAAGGAGGCTCCACTCTCAAGGGAGACAGTCAACTATATCTGTCAGGTGATTGGGCCTGAGATCTCCCCTAACTGTGTGGGCGGACACCCCATGCCAGTGGCTCTGAAGGTCACAGCTGCCCTCAAATTCTATGCCTCTTTCTCCTTCCAGGGCTCAGTGGGTGATCTTTGCAATGTCTCCCAATCAGCTGCCCACACTTGTGTCAAGCAGGTTACAGACGCTCTGTTCAGACGGGCATTGAACATTCATCCACTTCCGCTGCGACCAGGCAAGTCAGACACAGTGAGCCAGAGGCTTCATGGCCATTGCTGGCTTCCCCCGTGTCCAGGGTGCTATAGACTGTACACATGTGGCCATCAAGGCGCCATCAGGTGAGCCCGGTGCCTACGTCAACAGGAAGGGCTTCCACTCCATGAACGTGCAGATAGTGTGTGATCACAGGATGCAGATTCTGCAAGTCTGTGCAAGGTACCCAAGCAGCTCCCACAACGCCTACACCCACAGACACTCCCAGGTGCCGGGGCTCTTCAGTGCTCCAGCCCAGCTGGATGGATGGCTGGTGGGTGACAAGGGCTATCCCCTCAGAAGGTGGCTCATGACACCTCTCCGCCATCCAAGAACAGAAGCTGAGCAGCGGTACAATAGGAGCCTCGGCTCCACAAGGGCTGTGGTGGAGAGAGCCATCGGTCTTCTCAAAATGCGCTTCCGATATCAGGACCGCTCAGGGGGCGCACTGCAGTACCCCCCAGATCGTGTCTCGGTGATAGTGGTTACATGCTGCGCTCTCCACAATCTGACGCTGGAAAGGGGCGATGCTGTGGATGATGAAGATGTTGACGCAGTGTCTGCGGCTGCACACGATGAGTCCAACAGTGAGTCCGAGGATGAGCACACACAGGGAAATGCTGAGAGGGTCGACGCTGACCCGGGCATCCTCCAGGGAGGCAGGGACACCTGTGAGGCTTAAATCCAACAAACCTTCAGCTAGCACACCACAGATGGGCCACCAGAACAAGTCTGGGCTGTAGACTCCATATTTGATTCCTAAGTGCAAAATCTGCCAGGTTAGGAACAGTCACTAAGGGCCTTGTTAATAAAGCTGAATGTCCAACAAAGCACTCATTACAGTTTTGGAGACCATACACATGCTGAAGAAAAGAGGCACCCTCAGCCATGGTGACATCTCCGAATTTATTCTGTCAAGCAAACCGACTTTTTTCTTAAAAAAAGAGAATAGTGTTACCAAAGTAAATCATAAGGACCTCAACTCGGGCCAACACAAAAGCTCCAGTGATAAACCCATGGTGTGCCTAAGGTGCCTTATGTTTTCGTTTCCGGGTGCTGCGTCTTGGTGCCGCCCCATCGCTCGGAGTGGTTTGTGAGCCAGCCTGCTGACCCTGCTGTCCTGTTGGCCTCGATGACCTTGGCAGCCGTCCTCTGGCCCATGGAGCCTCTCCTGGCCCTGCCTGGGAGGCATCTCCCCAGTCGTCGTTCCCTCACCTGATGCTACGGTCACTGGGAAAGGGGCAGAGGAGCTGCCGTTCTCATCCGGAGCGCCCTGAGAGGTACCCGCAGAGACGCCAGGTAGCTGCTGTGCCGTGTGAGGTTGTTTCGGACCTCCCTGCTCACTGTGGATGGATGGGCACCAAGCTGGGAAAGTTGATGCCCAAAACATCTCCCACACTGGCACTGGCCAGCTAAGGCCATTGCCGATGTGAAGACTTGCTGGGCAGAGCACATCCCCAGGAAGCCCTGATGGGTCTCCTGGAGTCGGCTCTCCACAAGAGTCACCACTCACTCCATGGAGGACGCATGGCGCTCGGACATGTGGCTCAATACTTCGGCGATCGTCTGCATAGACTCCTCCATGGAGACCAAGCCAAGCATAGTCTCATGTATCTCCCCCAGATGCTCCCACACACCCGGCCGCATTTCCTGCACCTGTTGGGGGGAAGTTTCTGGCCTTCCCCCTGTTGGGGGACGGGGGGGTTGTGCAGGGGCGGGTGGGGGTAGGCACGAACCTAATTGGTGCCCCCGATCAGGGACGCGCTGCCATTTGACGTGGGCGGGCCTTAAGTGTGACGTTTGCCCGGAAGCGCTGAGCACTCCCTGTGTGAAAGAGCGCAGAGATCTCCCCGAGGGACGGAGGTGCCTCAGGGAGATTTGTTTCAGTGCTAAAGTTTTAAAAAAGGTTGTTAACACTTTTAAAACATGTCCCCTCATGTGACACTATCACATGAGTTGGGACATGTCAAAGAATAAATTTATAAATTTTTATTGGATTTTAAAACGCTTCATGAAACCTCAGCCCGCCCGTGGATTAGGTTTCATGAAAAATGCGAGGGCCGCCTGGGCTCTTCGCCTTACCCACAACCTTAAGGTTGGTCGGGCAGCTCATTAGATTGAATTAATTAGGTTTTAATTGGCCTTAATAGGCTGTTGACAGTTCGGCAGGCGCGCAGCCAACCTGAAAATCAAAATGACGTGCGGTGGCGTTGGGACGCCCGCCTGACATCACTGAGCATCATTTTAAACATCGGCAAGCGGGCCCCACTCACCACTCGCCAATGGGAAAATTCTTCCCATATATAAGAGTGGGAAGGGTGATTTCTTTTATATGATTGATGGTGTTAATTGGAATTTGGGACATCCGCAGTGATTATAGTTGTTGAATCAGTTTGGTTGTATTCAGAACCTTGAGTTGGATTTTTTTAAAAGCACCAAAAATTTGGAAAATCAATTATAAGTTTCTAAATTGATTGATAAGATGGGACAAATTAACCCCTCGGACTCTGTGGCAGAGGCACTGGGTTTTTTAAAAGTTTTTTCTATGTTTCCAGGGTCCATATGAATACCCTGCAACAAGAGATCTATCTGGGAGAGGTAAGATCTTATACGTAGGCATCCAATTTCACATCACAGTGATTATTTGGAAGGCTTTTCTTTCAAAAGAGTTGGTTTATAACAATTTAGTGATTTGTTAACTTCAGGAGTAAAGAGGTTAAGGAGGGAGGAATATTCCTTACAGGGATTCTGTCTTTAATGTAAAATCACTGAGACTAGGCAGCACTGTTTCTGAAACTGAAACTGATACAATGAAGTGATATGAGTTATTATTTCAGATATTCAAGAAAGGGAAAGCTGTAATTTAAAGGGACAATCAAATTTTCATTGAAAGGAACTAATGAAAAGTAGTGCAGGCGGTTCAAGAAATAACGTTTTCTAAAATAAATGATGGACAAATAAACTGTGTTAATACCTGGAATTAAGTGATAACATTTGACTTCTGTTTTAAGTTTTTTTTGATGATGTTGTATTGCGCTTTAAGCTATGTACAGGATTTTAAAATCAGATAGAATAGTATTAATGGGGTGTGTAAGATTAAAGAAAAGGATTGGAGATGGAAATGGGATAATGATACCATTAAATTGGAATTGGTAAAATCAGCTGGTTACAATCCCATGATTGTAGGGGGCACTGTTTTAAATTAGGGGTGGCCCTTTTAGGACAGAGATGAGGAGAATTTTATTCTGTCAGAGGATTGTGCGACTTTGGAACTTTGCCTCAGAAGGTGGTGGAGGCTGGGCCATTGAATATTTTTAAGGCAGAGATAGATTCTTGTTAGGCAAGGGAATCAAAGGTTATCAGGGTTAGGTGGGAATGTGGAAATCGAAACACAAGATGATCAGCCATGACCTTATTGAATGGCGGAGCAGGCTCAAGGGGCTGAATGGTCTACTCCTGTTCCTATTTCTTGTGTTCTTATGAAAGGTCTCCCAGTAGGTCACAGAAGTCAATTGATGGTTTATGACTCGGACATTAGTGCACTGTGATACACATCACAAGATGGTGACTGATCACCGTTCACGTGAACTTGATGATGTTCCCAACAGTCCAATGGCAAACAAAGTCAGGAGCAAGTTTTTACCAGGGTCCATTTGTTAAATCCTGTGACAATGGAGAACTGGCAATGGGGACAGTGCTGTGAACCTGAGTATCCGTAGTCAAGAACCTTTACACAGGTGACCGATGCATGAAGGTCATTGGACACCTCTGTTAGGACAAAGATTGGGAAGCAGCATCTGTGACTAAGCAGTCCTCTTCAATTACCCTCTGCTCACCCCAAATGGGGAAGGGGCTAGAAAATGTGCCTTAAAAATAGACTGTCCCACTTTCTCCTGGCTGAGGAACCACACCCTGTGGGTTTAGTATCTTCATGGTCAAAGAAAGAAACTCTAAATTTTGCAACTTGAAACATTAAAATCCTGATGGATAATCTAAAGACTGACTGGTCTGAAAGAAGAATTAGAATTGTATTAAAAGAGCTATCAAAACTCCAAACTGATCAGTGAGATCCACCTTCTGGGTAGGACAGCTGAATGTATAAGCAAAGGGATACACCTTCCATTGGAAAGGAAAGGCTGACAGTGAAACTCGAGTCCATGGCATTGGTTTTGACACCCAGAATACGTTCTTGTGCACTACCAGAACTCCCCAACTGTATATATGAAATATTGATGAAATTTCACCAACAACTGAGGTGTAATCATCGTCATCAGTGTTTTTTCACTTATTCTTGACTCTGATGAAGATGCTAAGGAAAGCTCTACTCTGATCTTTAGAAAGTTTTCACTGCCACCCCAAAAGAAGAGATCATCATGTTGGGTTTTTTAATGCTAGGCTTGGCCATGACTTCAATGTCTAGAGGGGAGCCATTGGGAAAAATGTCTTCGGAAAATCCAATGGAAATGGTGTCTTCCTGCAAACAAAGTGTGCTCAGTATGGTCCCATTCTAACAATCACCCTCTTCCACCAGAAGGACAAATGCAAAAACACATGGAGGCATCCTAGATAAAAGCCCCGCACCTCCTGGATTTTGTCACTTGATCCATGTGGAGGGTTGATGCTGCTGGACAGATAACTGATTTGTTCGATCGATGATGAATGTCCAACTTGCACCAAGAGATCGCAAGAACCAAAATTCCAAGAGGAAGAAAATCAATGTCTCAGCCCTAAAGCATCCTAACCAAAGAGAGGAATTCCAAATCCAGCTCACAACCAGTCTGGAAAATCATCACACGGAACATGCAGAACATTTGGATCAATAATGTCAGCTGTGTCCAGACCATTGAGTTCAAGCATCACCATCATCAGGATTGGTCAAATGAAAACCAGGCAGAAAAATGTGTCCTCCTGGAACAAAATAAGCAAACTTCAACCTTTGGCAGAGCACCTCAAGGTCCCATGTCGAGGAGGTAACATTCCAACAGCTGAAAGCTGGTTCTCCAAGACAAATCTGGAAGATGAAGGACAAATGTTGGGAAGAGAAATCCCAAAGATCCAACAGTATACCGACCAGCGTGACACATGAAGCTTTTATGAAGCTATCAGGGCCATCTATGGACCATGGTCAAAAGGACAAAAACCTCTTCACTTACCAGATGGTGTCTCTCTTCTTAAGGATGACAATGACACTCTTCATTTCTGCAAATAATATGTCCAACAACTCCTCAAATGTGAATCCACAATGGCAGCTCACAATCTGCAGGCTATCCCCCGGTACCCTGTGGTAGAGTTCATGGGTGAACTCCCATCCCCGAGAGAGCTGCAACAAGTAATCAAATAGATGAAAACCAACAAAGCCTGTGGCACTGATGGTATTCCAACTGCGGGTCTTCGGAGATGCGGGGATTTAGAACACATCAAGACTTCATTCACTCACCCCCAACTTAAGGAATGTGACAATTGTAACTACCTTCAAGAAGGGGGATTAATCACGCTGTGGAAACTATCGAGGTAATTGCCCCTTGTCCACAGCAGGTAAAATCCTGGCACTCATTCTCCTGAATTGCCTACTTCCTGTGGCTGAGGAAATCTCCATAGAAACAGTTTCACTTTAGAGAGTTTCACTTGGAGAGGAATCTCTGACCTGGCCTTTATAGCCTAAGAATTCCAAAAAAAATGTCAAGAACAACACCAGGAAGTCTTCATTGCATTCATGAACCTGACCAAAGCATTTCACTCAGTAAATCATGAGGCTCTGTGGATTGTGCTCCAGAGATTTGGATGGACGTGAAACCTCATCACAATCCTGCAACTGCTTCATGATGATATAAACGCACCTGCCTTGAGTGGGTAACCTGAAACAGACACCTTGAAATTCCAGACCGGGGTTGAGCAAAGGCTGTCTGATATCCCCCATACTATTTACAATCTACCTGACAGCGGCTATTCACCTCATCAAAGCTCAACTGTCCTCTAGTGTGAGTATTAAATGCCACCTAGATGGAAAACCCGACTCTGTGCCAAATCGAAAATGACCACAATAGACATATATGCTCTACAGTTTGCAGATGACTGCATTACCATTGTACACTCTGCACCAGATGTGTAATCCACTTGCAATCACATCAATTCTTCATACAACAGACTCAGCCTCACTTTGAATGTTGCCATAACAATAACTATATATCAACCCAGGCCTGTTCAGTCAAATATTCCATCTCCCATATATGTAGAAGGAAATACCCTGGAATATGTTGAGCACTTTCCATAGCTTGGCAGCCCCTTCCCAAAAGGCTTCCACTGATGAGGAGATCCAACACCAGGTCGCTGTGTCAGCTCAGTGTTCTACAAACTACAGCAATGAGTGTTTGACAACAGAAACCTCCACAAGTCACTAAAAGCCCTGGTGTACAGAGCTGTTATCAGCACCACACTAATGTGCTGTAGTGAGACCCAGATTGTGTATCAATGACATAAACGAGCATAAAGAAATTCTACTAGTAATGCCTCGATTGCACCCTCCAGATTCAATGGGAGGGTCACTGAACAAATGCTAAAATTCTTCTTGTAGCCAGCTCCACAAGCATTCCAGCAAAACCCATACAAAATATAGCCTGAAGGACTGGGCACTATGTCTGGATGTCTGAAGAGCATCTCCCCTGCCAGGTCCTGTTTGCTCAACTCTCAAATGACCAGTGTTACAGGGAGGGAAAAGGAATCATTACAGATACACTCTGAAGCTCTTGTTGAAGCAGCACAGCGTTTCCCTGTTTCCCAGCATTCACAGAGCTGACTTAGAGGACCTTGCTACCAATTGCTGAAAATGACAACAACTTGTCTATCCAGCTGCATCATACTTTGAGTCCAAACACCTAAGGCTGAGCAATAGCAGAGAAGGAAAGAGACGGAAGCGAATCCTGCACACTGGAGCCCACAACCTTGTGGGGCATCCTGTCCCAAGTGCCCAAAGATCTGTGGGCTGAGAATCAGCCTGTTCACTCACATGAAGACCCATGGCAGAAACTCCTGACTCTGAGTAGATGTCATCCTCCAATCAGGAGACAGTCGCCACTGGCAATGATGGTCACTGATGTGATCCTGCCAAACTTTGCAGGCCAAGCTCACCCATAATACAAGGGAGAAGTCCCCGTCTGGTGGGGGGCATGTCAAATGTCAGGGTCCTCACCCGCTATGTGGAGTGAGCAGTATAGCTGGACGGAGAGGACCGAGACCCTCCCTGTGGCGATGGTGGGACTGTCCCTGTGGCGATGGTGAGGCCACACCAAAGCGGTGCACACCAGAGTGAGGACCCTGCGCCAGCTGATCCTTCAGACAGCGAGACTGTGAGTGCAATGTGATGTTTTGTAGCTTGTGGCCATGGACTAATTATCTCTAACCTCTTTCACACCGCACAACATTGACCAGAGGCAAATGATGCAAAACCTGTGCTAAGTGGGAGGAGGGAACATGTTGTGACATAGGATTGATCACAGCACAGATCAGCATACAGAGGAGGCGTATACAAGAGGAGATGTGGAATGGGTGTAATTCTATTTATGTTGGTGGAAAGTATGTAAATGTGGTGAAGACCCGTGCCACCAATGTGCTCCTAGTATTTCTTGATCCTCCTAACCCTACCGCTGGTGTGGTTTAAATATGGTGCTCAGAGCGAGGTCCCACTGAGGGACACAGCGGGGCTGGTGAATCACAGCCCACCTGCCCGCTGGCGATATGACACGTTTCCTGCTGATGCATAGTTAATGGGGTGAGATGTGGACTATCAGGTGTGAAAACCTGCCATTGGGGTCAGCAGGGAGAATGCGTTTTTCCCGTTCACCCACAGCACTTAGTCTGTGGAGGGGAAAATTCCACCCAATATAAAATAAAAGGGACAAAACTAAAGTGGCTTCAGGAGCAGAGGAACTGGGGAAATGTGACAAATCATTGAAGGTGGCAGTGCAGCTTGAGAAATTGGTTAATAAAGCACATAGGATCCTGGGTGTACACATAACAGCTTAGAGTACAAACGCAAGGGAGTTATTTTAAACTTGCTTAAAACATTGCTTCAGCCTCAACTGGAGTATTGTGTCCAGTTGTGGGTGTCACACTTTAGGGAGGATGTGAAGGCATTGGTGAGGGCAAAGGAAAGACTGAGAAGAAAGGTTCCAGGGGTGATGAGCCTCAGTTATGTTGACAGATTGGAGAAACTGGGGTTGTTCTACTAGGGAAGGGAAAATTAAGAGGAGATCTGATAGAGATGTTCAAAATCATGAAGGGTCTGGAGAGAGTAGATAGGGAGAAAATATTTCTATCTTTCACACTTACATTAATCCTTTGTTTTTTCCTTCCCCCAGTGTCTGTGATTTCTGTTACTGAACCTCACTATCACGCCTCCCAAACTGGCTTCTCATCAAAACCCAATGAAAGATGTGAGCTGCTGGAAAAGGAAATATGCAGTGCAGGGTAGGTTAGAATTGTTCAATTACACTTTGCTTGGAGTTCCAATATGATTTTATTATTAAATGCGGATTTATTTTCTCAAATACAAATTAAAAATATGAAAAATTTTGGAATTAAAAAGGAAATGAAGAGTTCAGAGTGAAACTTCCCACCATCTTCTCACATCTTCCTGTTGCTATTTTTCTTGTTGTTATGATTCCAGTCGCTATGGAGACAAGCTGTGGTGTGGGTAGGGGTGTTGGTGATGCTACCCCCATGTTCTCTCCCTCTGTTCCAATGGCATGGATGCAGTGGACACAGCTATCGAATGTCAGAACATATCCCCTGTCCATTGTGTCATCGTCATAGGTATAGGCCCCACCTCCAATGGGGAACAGGTTTTGCCCCCACTCCCCCATCACCATGGTGACCAAACCCTACTCCTACCCCTCAGTAGCCATGCAGAGAGCAACACCCCCAACCCCCGCAGCACCCAAAGCTGCAACCCCCACTACCCTCCCGCCAACCACTACCCTTGGATATGTGAAATAAAATGAGAACATGCTGGAAACTCTTGTGGTTCAGTTTTTCTCATCATTGAATGAGTTGAAAATTGAAGTAAAGGGATATTTCAGCACATTCTTCAACTGCTCTCTGAACATGCTCTGGGTCACAGCGTAAATACAAGTGTTCGTGCAGCAACTCAGCAGCTGCAGCATGAAGCCCAATTCCATACAAAATCATTGAGATATATAGACTGATACCCCAAAAATCACATCCGGTTCAATATAGAAAACACCATTAACGTTGTCCATAACAGGATGAAATTCCCTGAGAGAACAAACAGTAAAATGATAGATTTCCTTCCGCTCTCCATCTCTGGGTCTCGGGGACTCTTCTCACTGCCATAAACCTGGAGTCTCCTTCAGACTCTGCTGCTCACTAAAATGTGTCTGATGGTGGAAACCTTCAGCAGCAGAATCAGGACAAATGGATCACTGGGGTTAGGATGTATTGAAGGAACTCAATTGTTACCCAGACCTGGGATTCCATAACTTCAATTGTTATTCAACAAAACCTGGGGGCGTTATTCAGCCAATACCGATTTGTTCACATAAAATACCAGAAAATGTTCTTTTAACAACTCAGCACAGTCACTGTTCCCAGAACCACACCCACCATTTTCTCAGTGCAATATTTACTTTTCAGTTTCTGGCAACAAATGGCCACAAATCAATCAAAGCTGAAAGTGACAGTGAGCCAGACAGAACAGTCAGTGTCTGCATAAAGCAGGCTGGCATAGATATTACACACATGAATGGACAGCAGGAAAAGGAATTGTTCATTATAAACAATTGGAATGTGTCCCAATATCAGTAGATCTGCCACGGCCATGGCTATCAGGTAGTGGGTGACACATTTGGAGAGACCGCACTTTCTCTGAGATAAGATCACAATCGTCACAAAGTAAACTGTGAGGAAGAGAAATAAGCAGAAAAATTATACATCAGGCTACAAGCAAAACTGCAAGCTTGAGGACTTATTGAGATTTTGAAATGTGTTATTGTATCCAGTGATGTATTGAAATGATTGCACCTGAAAGAACAAGTGGGAAAGTCTGAGAAATGGTGGAGAGATTAAGGATCAAAAGGATTATGATAAAAATGTTAAACTTATTTTTGATAATAATCCTTCACTCACTCCTTTCCCTGACATCTCTCCATCTCTAAATACACCCAGTGCTGATGCATTATCAATGGCCTAAATCCTTGGTACAGAGATGTTCACCCATGCCATGTAGGAAAAAGTACAAGCCTACATTTTTCATTGGCTGCAGCCGGAGTTTGCTCTTCCAGTTGCATTCTCCGTCTAAATATAAATTGACGAGCAAAGCTGGGCAGAGTTTTACATTTAGGGGTCAGACGCACACTCGACCCAACCGAATGTAAACTATCGCCCATTGAGGTGGGAAGTGCTTCCCTATGTTATCGCGCACACGCTCAATTTCACAGTCGATGGATACTTGCATGAATCGGATCTGTGCCCACCGGTATTTAAAGGGTCAATTAAGGCCATTAATAAGCCAATAGACAGCAATTTTACGTTGCAGGTACAATTTCTAGCTCGCTGCGTGGGCAAAACAGGAGGGTGGAAATTATGTTTTAATTATTTCCTCATCCACAGGAGCAGCAACACTTTCTCTGTCATTGTCAGTTCTTTGCTGTGAGTACAGAGTTGTTCCCAGAGTTTCTTTGTATCTCGTGTGATTGTCAAGTCTGCCTTTCAGCATCTCAGCTCCTCACCTTCCCTGGGAGGTTCCCCTGAGGATTACAGCTCAGCACTCCTCCATTTTCAAGGCCTTGCTGCTCTGCATCCCATCTAATGGGGATAGTGTATTCTGCTGGTGGAACCTCCTCTGAAGAGGAAGAGAAGGGCATGTGGTGACCAGAGCTGCACACAGTACTCCAGTTGTGGCCTCACTAAGGTTCTATGCAACTCCAACATGACCTCCCTTTTTTTGTAATTAATGCCTTGATTGATAAAGCTAAGTGTCACATATGCCTTTTTAACCACCCCACTAACATGCTCCTCCGCCTTCAGAGATCTATGGACACACACGCCAAGGTCCCATTGTTCCTCAGAACTTCCTAGTGTCATGCCATTCATTGAATACTTCCTTGTCAAATTATTCCTTCCAAAGTGTATCACCTCACACTTTTCAGGGTTAAATTCCATCTGCCACTTATTTGCCCATTTGACCATCCCGTCCATATCTTCCTGTAGCCCAAGTCACTTAACCTCACTGTTAACCACCGTGCCAATCTTTGTGTCATCCACAAACTTACTAATCCTACACCCCACATAGTCATCTATGTTATTTATACAAATGACGAATAATAGGGGACCCAGCACAGATCCCTGTGGTGCGCCACTGGACACTGGCTTCCAGTCACTAAAGCATCCTTCTGTAATCACCCTCTTCTGCTACAACTAAGCTAATTTTGAATCCAGCTGATCAAATTTCCCTGTATTCCATGTGCATTTGCCTTCTTTATAAGTCTCCCATGTGGGACCTTGTCAAAGGCTTTGCTGAAATCCATATAAACTACATCAACTGCACTACCCTCATCTACACACCTGGTCACCTCAAAAAATTAAATCAAATTTGTTAGGCATGAACTCCCTCTGACAAAACCATGCTGACTATCCCTGATCAAACCTTGCCTCTCCAAGTGGAGATAGATACTCTCCTTCAGAAACGTCTCCAATAGTTTCCCTACCACTGACGTGAGACTCACTGGCCTGTAGTTCCCTGGCTTCTCTCTACAACCCTTCTTAAATAGTGGAACCACTTTAGCTGTTTTCCAGTCCTCTGGCACCTCCCCCGTGGCCAGAGAGGAATTAAAAGTCTGGGTCAGAGCCCCTGCAATCTCCTCCCTTGCCTCCCTCAGCAGTCTGGGACACAAATCATCCGGAAGTAGAGATTTGTCCATTTTTAAGCCTGCCAACACCTCTAATACCTTATCACTATCAATATCAATATCAATTTGCTCAAGAACCTCGCAGTCTCTCTCCCCGAGTTCAATACCTTTGTCCTCATTCTCTTGGGTGAAGACGGATGTGAAGTATTCGTTCAACACTCTACCGATGTCCTCTGCCTCCACCCATAGATTGTCCCCTTGGTCCCTAATGGGCCCTACTCTTTCCCTGGTTATCCTCTTCCCATTGATATACTTATAGAATATCTTGGGATTTTCCCTACTTTTACCAGCCAGAGCTTTCTCATATCCCCTCTTTTCTCTCCTAATTGCTTTCTTAAGCTCCACCCTGCACTTTCTGTACTCCACTAATGCCTCTGCTGATTTGCTTCCCTGCTACCTGCTAAAAACCTCTCTTTTCCTTCTCATCATATCCTGAATATCTCTGGTTATCCATGGTTCTCTGGGCTTGTTACTCCTTCCTATCACCCTAGAGGGAACATGTTGAACCTGTACCCTCCCCATTTCCTTTTTAAACGCCCCCCTCCCACTGCTCCTCTGTAGATTTCCCCACAAGTAGCTGTTCCCAGTCTACCTTGGCCAGATCCTGCCTTATTTTACTGAAATCCACTCTCCCTCAGTCCAAAACATTTTTTTGCAACTTGTCTATTTCTTTGTCCATAACAAGCTTAAATTGTACCATGTTGTGTTCGCTATCACTAAAATGCTCGCCCACCACCACCTCAGCCACCTGTCCGGCTTCATTCCCCAGAATTAGGTCCAGCACTGCGCTGTCCCTTGTTGGGCCCTCTACATATTGACCTAAAAAGTTCTCCAGTACACATTTCAAGAAATCCACTCCATCCAATCCCTTAACACTATGTCTATCCCAATTAATGTTGGGAAAGTTGAAATCACCTAATATAATTACCCTATTGTTATTGTTTTTACACACCTCCACAAATTTTTCACATATTTGCTCCTAAACTTCCCACTGACTATCTGGGGGTCTATAATAAACACCTAACAATGTGGCTGTCCCATTTTATTCCTAAGCTCTACTCACAAAGCTTCATTCGATGCCCGCTCCAAGATATCATCTCTCCTTACTGCAGTAACTGACTCCTTAGCTAATAATGCAATGCCTCCTCCTCTTTTACCCCCTTCCCTGTCTCGCCTGAAGATTCTATATCCCGGAATGTTGAACTGCCAATCCTGCCCCTCCTTCAACCGTGTCTCAGTGATGGATACTATATCACAATTCCACGTGTCAATCCTTACCCTTAACTCATGATGCTTACATCTTGCAGCACTGACAGGTACCAAGGGGGCTCCTGTGTGCGTAGGTAGATTGCTCCTGTGTGACAGGGGCTATCCCTTGAAGAGGTGGCTGATGACCCCACTCTGAAACCCAAGAACTGAGGCCGAGGAGAGATACAACAGGAGTCATACCTCCACAAGGGCAGTGGTGGAGAGGACCATCGGGCTGCTGAAGTTATGCTTCAGATGCCTGGACTGATCAGGAGGAGCATTGCAGTATCCTCCAGAGCGTGTCTCCCTCATAGTCATTGCCTGCTGCGCCCTGTACAACCCGGCTCTGGCAAGGAAGGGGCCCACTGGAGGCTGAGGAAAGAGAGGCAGCTCCTCAGGCCATGGAGGATGACTCAGAGGAAGAGCCTGGGGAGGGGCAGGGTGAGGACCCCGAGGCTGAGGACAGGAGGCGGGGGCACCAGGGATGCTTTAACACAGTGAACTTTCTGCTGGGCATCCAAAGCATCGATGCCTCATGAAACCAAATGCACCGTCTCCTTTGTGAACAATCAGTAAATGAGAACCCAGCCCAGTACGCCAGCACCACACAACGCCATAGCTTTACAAGCCTGTGCTGTATCTGGTACCTATTCAAACCATCCGGCCAACTCAGCCCATTTAAGTCAAATAAAAGTTCATATTACTTCACATGAACAAACAAAGTGTCCATCCCTAACATAAATGTCTAAATAATTCACGCAAATAATATCAACTGTGACATGCCCCTGTTGTGCTCAAGGTGCCTTAAAGTTACCTCTGTGGGTGCTGTGTCTTGATGCCCACCTCCCTCCCACCCCCCTCTCGCTGACAGTGGTGTTGGGGGCAGCTGCTGACTCTGCCGTCCTGGTGGCCCTGATGACTTTGGCGGTCGCCCTCTGGCCGCCGGAACCAGAGCAGGTTCTGCCTGGGAGGGTGCATCCAGCTCCATGACTGGGCACTCCCCAGTCATCACGGCTTCATCAGACACTGGCAGAGGGGTGGAGGAGCTGGTGCCCTTGACCAGAGCACCCAGAGAGAAGCCCATAGAGACAACAAGCCGCTCATTTGCCAGCGTGAGGTGTATTTGCACCTCCCTGATCACCATTGGTGGACGGGCACCCAACAGAGAGACTAGGCATCTCATCCATCTCCCATACTGGCAGTGACCTCCTGAGGTCATTGCCTGTGTGAGGGCTTGTAGGTCCGAGTGCAACCCCAGGAACCTCTGAGTCTGCTCCTGAAGCTGCCTCGCATGAGAGTCGCCACACTCTCCATGGAGGAATGTGCTCAGTATTAAGGGTCAACACAAAACTCATACTCCGCATGGACTCCTCCATGACGGAGACCATCCATGCAGACCCTCATGGATCTCTGCCAGTTCTCCCTGTGCATCCTGCTGGACATCCAGCATCTGCTGCCTGATGGATGTCTCCAGAGGCTTGTCATCTGCCTTGGATGCAGCATGGCCCTGGACTCCAGCTGTGCTCCCACTGCCGGTTCCCTGGGACCCCTCTGCCTCTGCCAGCCCCTCATGCGAGTGTGATATGCCCTCACCTCTGTGTATTACCCATGGAGCAGAAGAACTAATGCCCACCAACATGTGAGTATCTGCACTGATGCCTGGTTCAGAGTGACGGAGTGATGCTGGTGCGGGTGTGATGTCTTCCTCGGAGCTCAATGGGGGGGTCCTCAGGGTCACCAGCAGTTCCTGCGGGTGGTGCATCTGCGGGAGGAAGGCAAAAGATCAGTACATTCAATCCCCATAGTCACTGTGCATGCTCGGCTGGCTGAGAAGACAGTGGAGACCTGCTGCATGGTGCCATCTGCATTGAAGCTTCAATGGGCTCTCTGGCTGCGACAGTTCAGTTTCTGATGAGAGGAGCCGGTTATGTTTCCAATACCCACCACACACGCATCTGTCACCTGCACTCTTACCCTCACCCGAGACCCCCGCCTCACCGCGCCCGGAGGTGTGAGCTGGCCAGTGGGGTTCCAGCTCCAGTGCATCACTCTGGTGCTCCGTGAGGATGCAGAGATTTGGCTCCTCCACCCGCTCTGTGGCGCTCGGCAGCGTTATGGCTGCTTGTCTTCTGAGGGGGAAAAATAGAAATCCTCATTATTGCTACACCTTCCTGAAGGTCCTTTCCTGGTTTCCCACCCGCCCTCCCACCCGGATATTAGGTGGGTCCTGTCACTGTGACACATCTCACCCTGCAATGCACTGAGGTCAGTCGTGCTGACATCCCAGCCTTGGCAGGGCAGGGCTTCAGTGCCAGTTGGCATCACACTCTTAGACCCTGAACGTTCCGAGCAACGGGCACCCAGCTAAAGTTTTCTGCACCGGTCCATGCCATCTCTGCATGTACCCTTGCTAACCACAGAAGATCATTGAATCTTTTGTGGCCCTGAAGCCATTTGCGACGCTCCATGTCATGCCCACTGACCTGGGCGATGACCTCTGTCCAGACCTTCTTGGTCAGGTGGGGCGGCCTTCTCTTGCTGTCCCTGAGCATTGAGGTATGTCACCTGGCAGTCACCTCCTCGACCAGCACTCCCAGGCACTCATCTGAAAAAAGGGGGGAGGGGCAGACTGCCCACCCAACTTGCCCCGCTGACTTCCATGGCCACCAGGTGCTGAGGCTATGACTGCACAGCAGGACACTTCTTGGATTGCTTCCATACAGCTCCCCCAGCCTCCCCACAACTCCTGGCAGCCTTCAGGGAGCTGCCTCTTGTGTTTTTGAACACCCTCCCGGGTCCTCATTGGACCTGGTACCTATCCCCGTGCATGGAAAAAACAACCTGTGGTCGCATTTCACGCTGGGCGATCCTTAATTGGACACCCGGCATAAGGTCGCATTCACAGTGCGATCTCAGCCAGGAGCGGGTTTTACATCCACTTCCGGCTGCGCCAACTTCGGGCACACCCCGATGGTAAAATTCAGGCCTATGAACATCACGAACCTTGAAGCTAACCACCCCAACACCCCAGCTTCTCCCTCTCCCCAGCTCCTCCACCGACTTCCATCTCCAATGGTACTGTCATGGAT
The DNA here is from genome assembly GCF_964194155.1 of Cetorhinus maximus. NCBI lineage: Eukaryota > Metazoa > Chordata > Chondrichthyes > Lamniformes > Cetorhinidae > Cetorhinus > Cetorhinus maximus. Next base: position 115,557 of record NW_027596517.1, read on the forward strand.
CCCCTCTCCCCAGGGCTCCTCAGTTCTCCTTAAATACTCCCTGGCTCCACCAGACTCACCCCTGACAGCTCACCACCCAGGACTCCCCTCTCAGCTCCCCTCCTGTGCCCAGTTCATCCAGTTCCCAACCAGCTGGCCCACAATGGCTGCACATCCATCACATCCCTTCCCCTCCAACCCAGCAGCCTAGTGACATCAACATGACTGAGGAGTTGCGGGTGTTGGGGGGAAGCCAGTGGGGAGGTGTGCTGAGAGGGGTAACCAGGATTACTGGGACGGAGAGGGTACCAGGGTAGCAAACGAGGAGGCGAGGAGTCGGGTGTGCAGTGACGGAGAGGAACTGGGTTTGAGATGAGGTGAGAGGAGCTGGGGCTGTGGGGATGAGGAGAGTAGCCAGTTGTGCTGGGGGTGTGGGGAAGAGACGAGTCAGGAGACGAGCACCCAAGGGTGCCGAGGGGAGAAAGATCAGGGTTTGCGGAAAAGAAGAGGAGCTGATGGCGTGGGGCTGGAGGAGAGGTGTCAGGGGTGCAGATTGGCAGTGGATACAGGTCGTAGGGAGAGGGTCCGTGTTGCAGAGTTGGGGGCACAGCGGGAGCTGCAGTGGGAGAGAGGATGTGGGGGGGATGGGAGAGGGTCTGGGTGTGCAAAGGGGGAAAGGAGCTGGGGGGGTGGTGATGGGGGAGCTGGGTGTTGCTGGGTAGAGCTTCCATACTCCAGTAGGTCAAAGAGCTGCACTAGGAGCAACCCGAAATAAAATAAGTTAAGTTCCCAACTGACAGGACTCGGTGAAACCATCATCTTGGAGTCCAACCCAATGGAACCTCCGGATCCGAGTAGAACTGGGCTCTCTGGAAGTCACAATATCGCTGCGGCCGACAACAGCAGCCAGTTTCTCACTGTTCCTCACTATTCCCACCACCAGATCTGGCTATGGACCTGTTTCTTTCCCCACAGGGCCAGGCCTGCCAAGTATTTCAGCAACAAGAATGTACATTTAAATAGCACCTTTAATGTAATAAAACGTCCAAAGATGCTTCACCAGTGCATCATAAAACAAAACCTGACACCGAGACACAGGAGGAGATGTTAGTCAGATGACCACTGGACTGGGATTGATGAAGGATTGGAAATGGGAAGGGTATCCAGAATAGCATTGGAATCATCCAGTCTGGGTTTAACTAAGACACAGACAATGGTTTTTTGCAGCAGACGGGCTGAGGCAGAGGTGGAGACGGGTGATATTATGGAGGTGGCAGTAGCAGGATTGGTGATGGAGAGGTTATGGGGTCAGAAATCAGCTCATTATCAGTCGGATTATGGAGGCTGGGAACAGTTTTGTTCAGCTTCAGGTACTGGGTCGAATGCTGAGTGCAGTCAGTGTATAGGGGACAGAGTTTGTGACTGGTACTGTGAATGGCATTGGTCTTCCCAACATTCAAATGACAAAAACAATAATGGAGTTAAACATGGTTTATAGAATTAACATCTGGGTAGAGATACTTACCTGGGACACCGAGAATAGCAAAAATGGGATCGTAATACCCTTGAATGACTTGAAGCACCATTTTCATGCAAATTTGTAAAGATAGTTCATCATAACTGGTAGAAAGCCAGTAAAGTGCAGAGTAGAAACCTCTGTCCATTGTTGTTACATTCCAATCCATTGTTTTCAGATCCCGATCTATTCTCTCCCTCTCTCTGGAGCAACTGATCCCTGTTAGTGCCAGAGGTGTTGCTTCAGCTGACACTATGGGATAACACACTTATTAATAGAAGGGGGAAACTCTCGAGTGACACAATTAAGACCCATGGAGACTGACATTAATTACAGTCACTGAACAAACAGGTTCAGTTAACCCCTTTCAATCCAACACTTTTTGTATCACAATAAAGTAGGACATTTACTGGGTCTGGGTGGGATGTATGAGGGTAGCTGAGGGGAAAGAACAGTGGAAATGAACAAATGAAAAGTGATCTATGTGGTTCAAGAAATAATATTGTCTAAAATAAAGGACAGACGAACAAAATGCGTCAAGGCCTGGAATTAACAGGAGGCATTTCATTTCTGTTTTAATATTTTTGATGATGTTGTACTGGACTTTGATGCTTCTCCAGGATTCTTGAATGAGATAGAATGGTCATTAATGGGGTGTGTAAGATTGAGAGAAACTGTTGCAAATGGAAATGTGAAAATTACACCATCGACGAGGACTTGGTAAAATCACCTGGGTCCAGTTCAATGAAAATTCCCCCAGGAAACCACAGGAATCAAGTGGTGATTTGTGATGATGTGAAGGTGGATGTGTTTATAACCTCAGCACAAGGAATCAGACAGCAGAATAGATATGGTTAGTCTATGGTATATGTGTTTTAGTTACCAAAGAAATTAAACCAAATTAGTGATAGTTTCAACTTGGATGTAATTGCATCATGATATGCATCACAAGGTGGTGACCGAAATGATTCTGCCAAAGACGATGGGAGGATAATATGGAGCATCATCGGGATATTTTTGTTCTTTTCGTGAAAGTTTCCCTTGGTGAAGTTTGAGTCTTCGCCGATGAACCTTTTAAGGAAGCTGCGTTTGATAGACCGGCAACTACCCAGAGCGGAGATTTAAAAAGAGCGGGAGCTGAGAGTCAGAGCGGAGATTTAAAAAGAGCGGGAGCTGAGAGTCAGAACGGAGATTTAAAAAGAGCGGGAGCTGAGAGTCAGAGCGGAAAACGGCGCGAGGATGTCACGATTTAAAGTGATGATGCAGGGGAGGCATCTGATTGGTCAGTAGGGTCAGGTGAGTACTTCTACTCCTTCTACTAATTAAACTGCTGCAGCCCATGACCTTAAACAAAATAATGTGAGGGCTTTGGACTGTAGTTGGAGTGTGTGGAGTGGAATAAGGCCCATAGCGTATTTAATATTCTTTTAAATGGAGTAACAAAAAGCTTAATCTAAAGGTAAGTCATGGCAGCAGAGCTCGTACCCATGATATGCTCCTCCTGCGCTATGTGGGAAGTCATGGACACTTCTCGTGTCCCTGGCGACCATGTGTGCAGGAAGTGTGTCCCGCTGCAGCTACTGGCTAAACGCATTTCGGAGCTGGAGCCGCAGGTGGATTCACTGTGGAGCATCCATGATGCTGAGATTATCGTGGGCAACACATTCATGTTAAGTGGATATACTGACATTATTAAGGTCAGCAAGCAAGGTCACCAATCCAACATGGGAGGCAGTGGCAGCGGTGGTCAGTGCCAACGCCCTGCAAAAGGGGCCAGCTGCCCAGTACTGAAAGAGGATGAATGGTCTCATCAGTTCCGCCAGGGTAAGTCACTTCTCATCACTCTCAACTCACACACTCACAAACCCATCACACATCCACAGGGATCTTACACCTCAACGGACACCATCACTAACTCTCACACACACCCTCACATCACCACCAGGCTCCTGATCCCTCAATCTCGTATCCTCATCCTGTCCTTGCCTCCGCTCACAGCACAAACATTCCACTCAGTGCCATGTGTCCAGCTCACACTCTCTCCAGAGATAAAAACAAAAAGCTAAAAGCTATTGCGGATGCTGGAAATCAAAACAAAAACAGAATTACCTGGAAAAACTCAGCAGGTCTGGAAGCATCGGTGCCGAAGGGTCATGAAGACTCGAAACGTTAACTGATTTCTTCACCACCGATGCTGCCAGACCTGCTGAGTTTTTCCAGGTAATTCTGATTTTGTTTCACACTCTCTCCAGCTGTTTCCATGTAGGAGAAGCAGGCTCATGTCAGTAGGGAGAGGTCCCAGACCCGGGGTTGGAGTGGCCCACATTAGGTCCCTCGCTCACTTTGTGATGTCATCTCACTGACTGGTGTGGCCGTGGACTGTGCCTGTGGCAATGATGAGGTCAGCGACAAACACTCTCCTGAGGACCCTGCACCACATCATCCCTCTCTCAACAAAATGTGAGTGCTCTCTCTCCCGCTTTTGACTCAGCTGCCATGCAATAATTATCTCTACTTTGGTTCACAGGGAGCTCTGCCAAGCGACTGACACCCTCAGCCAGCCAGTCCCTCAGCTCCATCCAGGTCCTCACCTCCAGCCAAGAGGACACCTCCTCCATTGAAGAGCTGGAAATAAACAGCCTGGAAGACCTGTCACAGCGCTTACCCACACCCTCCACCAGCGCAGAGACACACATTTTGGTGGGACCTATATTCTAGAGCAGGCTCGGGTTCACAACCTGATGGTCACCACATGGACATGTGTCAGCAGCAGGAGGAGGAAGGTGCAGCCAATCTCCCCGGCACTCGGAGGACGGCTGGGGAAGAGGCGTCTGTGAGGTCTGGGTCAGAGGACAAGCCTTCCAACTCATTGTGGAGAGTCAGCAGAAGGTGGGGGAACATCACGCAGAGCTGTTGGAAGCCCTCAGCAGAGTGGCTCACGTGTCAGAGGAGTGTGTCCGTCTGCTCTCTGATGAAGTGGTGCCCACATGTGGGCGTATGGAGGTCTCCATGGGGAGGATGGCAGATGGCATGGTCCAGCAGAACCTGGAGATGTGCACAGACCTGCACTCCATCGTGGTAACCATGGGTGAGTTCCTGCAGTGGCAACGTGAGGGGGAAACTGGGCACCTCAATGTCCCTCCAGGTGTTACTTCCCCTCAAGGAGTTAGGCGGGACCCTCGGACACCCGAAGGGAGGAGGAGCAGCAGCTGGACACCCCTGGGTCATCCACTCAGCAATGTCAGAGGCTGTCCACTCCCTCCGAGTCCCCTTTGCCTGTGACCCCCCCTCAACATCATCCTCTGTCACCGCAAAGGGAGCAACTGGACCACAAGAGGACAGCCAAAGCAAGCCGGGGCCCCCAGGACACCAAAGTCATCAGAGGAAACAGGGCCAACCATTGCACAGGCTGTCTCCACCCCTGCTGAGGATGTCAGGACAGCACCTAGAAATGGCAGGCCAGAAAAGTGAAGGAATTCTGATCACAGTTGGTTGCTCAGGTGAACATATTTTGTCACTTTATAATCTGAAAACATATTCACCTTCACTGAATAATGTGTAATGGTGTCTTTCAGATTCATTCACAGGCTTCACGAGTCGCTCCATCTGCATCCTCCCCACCTCCCCCAACTCCCCCACCTCCCCACCTCCCCCACCTCCCCCACCACCCACACCTCCCCATTAGCAGTTCAGCTGCAAGCAGTCGGCCCACGAGTGATTCCGGAGGGTGAAGTGTGTGTGTGACGGGGCCTTTCGGAACCTCGTGCAAGCCTCTCCCATGCACACGGAGCCTTCATCCATCACACTCACCTCACTGTCTGGGGCATTTTCAATGCTGCCCTCTGGGGTCTCTTTCAGTTGTCCATCTGAGCTGACCTGTGTCTCCGCCCACCCACTGACCATACTCCCAGCAGTACCTCATCTCATCAACCACAAATCTCCGCTCACTTTTGCATTTACAGGCCTTGTGCATTTAACATTCTTCTTCAGATCCCCGTCCTTTCCCCTCCCCCAGTCACCCATGTCCTTTCCCCCATCACTGTCGACTCCCCTGGCATCACCTACCAGCCACAACACTTTACCTTCGGGGATGTCCAGGTGAACGTGCATGTTCCCTACCGTCCCAAAAATCCCACCCCCATCCACAATGACCTCCCCAACCTCCCCCCTTCCCACCCCCAGGGTCTGTATCTGCCTCCGAGTCCCCACCAACCACCCTCGCTGTCCCTTCTACCGATACCGTCACACACCCACCCTCCCGGCTCACTCTGCCCTCTCTCCATTCTCAGCATTCCCTCCTACCACACCCACCCTAATGTTGCTCCCAAACTCCACAGACCACCTTCTATGTTCACCTAGACATCTACCCCATTACTCCTTCCCCCCCTCTGGACTCCTTCCCCTACACCTACCTCCCCAGTTACCGTATTCTCCTCCGTTAGTCCCTCCTCCCCCCCACCTCAGCCCCTGACACCTTGTTTCCCCCCCCTCTCAACCTCCCAACCTCTCCCCACTGACACGCATTCCTCTCCCAGTGAAACCTAGACCTCCCTCTCCCACCTCCCCTCCCCATTATATCTTCCTCTCCCGCTCACAGCTGGACCTTCCTCTCCACCCCCTCAACGATCATCTGTAGCAGCCCATGGCCAAGACACTGATGTCCAAAAGCAGACCCTCAACAATGACCTCCCACCTTCCGTGAGCTGCTTCGTGGTGGAGTCGCATCCATTAGAATCTACCCAGCAGGCCATGGACGCTCCTCCAGGGTCCAGTTGCTGTCGGGCTCCAGCATCTTCTGCTCCTCGGGTGTCCGCGATGTGAGCAAGGCCCTGGTGGTAAGTCCCAACTTCTGAACATCACACTTGTCAAGATGTGTTCTGCACCGGTGTGTTTTCCCGCTGACGTGGGCAGTAAGTTTGAAGTAGGGGGATGATTCTGGTGAGCTAGGCTTATATTGATATGCAGATGTATTACAAGGAAGTACCCAATGTACAGCAGTGAGAAATGTTGGCTGCCATTGACAATCGGAAACCTGTTTCACGATGGTGTGAAACCAATTTTTGGCCTTTCCGCCATATTGTCCGCTCACACCTACCGTGATACCTGACGCCAGCGGACACGGACGATTCCGCCCTGGGTGTTCGGGTCAGGCACACAGGCCCATTCAGGTACACATTCAGATGGCCTGAATGGGAGAGCAGGGAGGTTCTGGGCCAGCCTGAGGGTTAGGCAGTGCCGATTCCTGACTGGGGAAGTGGGATTTGGGAGAGAATGGAGGTGGGGATGGAAGGTGAACTGCAAGATTGTGGTTTTGTACCGACAGTGGGCAGAAGTCATTCCCTTAAAAATTATTTACTCATAATAATTAAGTTTAGAGCAACACTTAAGACTAGTAGGCTTCTCCTTGATCGTGCCAAAGAGCTGGATCTTGACATTATTGGAGTAAGCTTTCATGTGGGAATTCGTTGTACACAGGCCCTAACATATGCCCAGGCTATTGCTTTTTCTTGATCTTGCCCCTTCAGGCTTAAGTCTTGCTGGGATGCCCAGTTTTCTTGGGCAGTAGCATGGCCTGGATGTTGGGCAGGGCCTCGCTCTGAGCTATGGTGACTCCTCCCAGCAGCTTGTTAAACTCCTCGGTGTTGAGGGTAGCGAGCTGCAAATGGCGGAGGTTGATACAGGTCTTCTTGTTGTCCTGGGCTGCATTGCCCACCAGCTCCAGCATCTCGGCAGTCAGGTACTGAAAACCTAATTCCACTGCACTCTTATTTCTCCAATGGTGCCACACTTACGTTGTTGTTGTTGTTGAGTGTTTCTTCGTCATGCCCCCACCCCACTCCTCCAGTGAAGCTTCCCTTATTTTCCCCCTCCCAAGTTGGTCACCCTGGTGGAGTCAGCAACAGCAGCAGAGACAAGGGCGGTGGAGAATGATTGGAGGAAAGGGGTAACGTGCAAGCTGAAATGGAAGGAGCAAAGGATGTTCTTGGGAAAACTGCTGAAAATAGATGGTAAGATCTATTTATTTTTCCAATAGGAAGCTGCACTGATATCCTCATGATCACATTTGATACCCAATGATGGCTTTTGGACATTAAGGACCACTTCCAAAAATTTAACAAGCTGTTATGGCCTTTTGAACACTTCCGAGCACTTTGGTGACTCCTGAAGTACAGGAGGGTCATGATGTTAATTGAGCGTTTTGATGAAAAGTGAGCACTGTCCCATCTGCAATTAAACCTCATTTCAAATTACATCATCTAATGTCAAATGATGTACTGATCATTTTGAGGATAATTGAATACAAAATCAGTGTCAAAAATTTCTTGTAGGAACTCTGACTGTCCACCTCTCTTTTGTGGTTATGTCCATGTTCACGTCTACTTGGAAAGGGAGCAAGTGTTGTCCATCGGTTCGCTTGAGGCCTTCCATGGCCAGTGAGCCCTGCAGGGACTGGAATGCATCATCAGCCCTGGGAACATTAATTTAATTTGATCATTTTCCTTCGTATTTTTTGTTTTAGTTTCAGTATTCTGTTGAAGGGATGTTAATTAGCTAATTAGTTTAATTGTTTTTTGTTTACTCAAGAGTGTAAAAAATGGACTGCTGGGACATTGGGTTGGTTGGTAGGTGGGAGTCAGAGATCTGTCATGTTGCATTCTGTAAGTAAACCAACAATTAAGAAATGGGTTTATGTCTAATTTCACACTTCAACATCAGGCTTGGGATCCATTTAACACGGTAGCAGAGAATGGTTGCCTAAGGGTGAAGATTGGAAACTAAAAGGTTTTTCAGACAAAAGATTGTAATTGGAGTTACTTTTGAGAAGAATGGTTGGAAGCAAGTATACAGTGTCAGGGTATGATTTCCCACTGATTTTCTCTATCAGAACCTTATGACCAATGGAAAAATGAAGTAGATATATACCAAAGAAAAAACAAGGTATAGTCTGTCACTCATTTCTTAATAAAAGCAGGATCAGGTACAAAGTAATTTGTGAGCTAGAGGCTTGTCAATTGGACATTGATGAAGATTTGAATATTCTATTCGAGCTTTATGGATGAAATTTAGAAGAATGTTGATCTATTAAATGCTTATGAGGCACGTTCAGGCATTGATACATTTAGAAAAAGCGGATAGTTATTCCACAGAGCAATATTTCATGGAATTTAACAGTATCTACAAGATTGCAGGAATTATTTTCTTGGAAATTCCTGGCTCAGTGCTTGCTTTCAAATTGGGGATTGTGCTGAAGTGTCACACACGGATGGGTTCCTGGAGTAAACTGGAGTTAGATTCTGAGCGAGAGAGAGAGAGACAGACATTCAGTGGTCTCACACAAGGTGGAGGACTGAATGGTTGTAGCCTTGTGACATCGTTTCGATATGGGGTGCAGGTGGCAGTACCACAGAAGATTCACAGGCTAAAGAAATGAGGGTGGAGGTATTATTGGCAGATATGGCAGACGAATGGAATGGAGTGATAATAAAAGATAAATGAAACCCAGGAAGACCCGTGGAGTTACTGACAGGTGTTTCAGTTGTGGTTTGAAACATCATTATGCGGTAAATTGTGCTAAACAGAACAACAGGGTTGTTGTAGTGGTGTATGACATAGAACCATAGTAAATAGAAACATTGAAAAGTTATGGTGCAGAACGAGGCCATTCAGCCCATTGTGTTTGTGCCGGAAGTGGAAGATTGATCAAACGGAGGGAATTGTACTGGTCACAAGAAGCTTCAGTCCAGTAACGAGTGTATTGGTCATGGATTAATTGAATTGCTCAGTGTTGAACAGTGGTTGCAAATCGAGAGACTGATCCGGGGCGGGGTTCTCCCCTCTGCCCCAATTAACCAGTTTATTTGTTGACTGCTGTTCAGGCCAGTAAGGGAGCTTCACATTGAGGAGTTCTCAGAGTGTCCGACCTGCCTCAGCAGCAGCCTCTCCCGGCGAGGTTGCCGTGGCTGGCCCTCTGAGTAACTGGACATCATCAGGAGCCCGTACTCCGTCCTTAGTTGGACAGTGAGCTTGGAGGTGAACAATTAGATGACCACCTCCTGAGAAGGTTGTTTCACTGGTCTCGCTGCCAAGTAAGTGGGGGCTCATGACCCCATTTGATACTGATAACAGGGACTAAAGCAGATGTGAAAATCTAGCCCAGAGAGTCAGCCAGAGAGAGAAGGAAATACAGACGGAGCTGACTGGCTTTAATATTGCATGTGAGCTGTTGGTGGAATTGACCTGTGTCACTGGGTCACATTCATTTCCCAGTCCCTGTGTGGACCCTGTCACAGGATTAGATATTTTCCAATTTCAGTCACGCTCCCAACAAGAGCTCAGAGTTAAAGGTTTCAAATCAACAAAAGTGGTCCCCTAGTCAAACCCGTTCTGTCCTGGATTAACTTGTCAATGTACAGGAGCCCAGATTGAGAAACATTCCATTGTAATACAGACTCAGGGAGTGAATCAAACTGCTGAGCTGAGGCGTTTCTGGGTGGGTGGAATCCTAGTCCAAATCCCAGACAGTAAAATAAAAGCAAAATACCGCAGATGCTGGAAATCTGAAATAAAAAACAAAGGGTGGAATTTTCCAGCTCCATCGTGGGTGGGGGCGGAGTCCGAAAACGTGGTCAGCCATTAAAATGTCTGTTGCCTTCGACGGGGCAGGTGGTGGGAGGGGGCAGAAAATTCTGGCTAAAGTCAGGAACAATTCAGCGCGTCTGGCAGGGAGAAACAGAGTGAACATTCCGGGTTGCGACCTTTCATCAATACTGGCAAAGTTTAGAAATGGAACAGGCTTCATTGTAAGGGAAATGGAGGAGGGTGGAAAATAAACACAATTGTGAAGGTCTGTGATGGAGTGGAAAATGGGAGACATGAAATGACAGAAGAGTTGGTGGTAACAGCCAAAGGGAATACTAGTGGAACAAATAAAGAAACAAAAAGATGGGTCCAGAGGAGGTTTCAGTGGCAGAATAATGAAGGTTTGCTGCCTGAAAGCAAAACTGGAAACGATTAAGATCGACAAATGCTAAAAAAAAAGAAACAAAATGATATGGGTGGGGGAAGGGTTCAGAAATTATTGTCTGAAATTGTTGAACTCAATATTGAGTCCAGAAGGCTATTAAATGCCTAATTGAAAGATAAGGTTCTGCCCCTTGATCTTACGTTGAACTTTACTGGAACACTTGAGTCGGCTGAAAACAGAAATGTCAGCGTGAGACAAATGTGGAGAATTAGAATGACAGGTCACCGGCAGCTTGGGGTCAGAGCTGTGGACTGAACAAGGTGTTTCACAAAGCCATCATCCAACCTGCATTTGGTTTCCCCAATGTAGAGGAGACCATATTCAGAGCAAGAAATAAAGTTTATTAAATTGAATAAAGTCCATGTAAATTTCTGCTTCACCTGGAAGGAGTGTTGGGTCTTGGACATTGAGGAGAGGGGAGGCATATTGGCAGGGGTTACATCTCCTGTGGTTACATGGAGAAGTGGTGTAGGAAGGGGATGGGGTGCTGAGGGTGACTAAGGAGTGGACCAGGGGTGTCACAGAGGGAACAGTCCCTTCAGAATGCTGAAGGGGGAGTGCAGGGAAAGACATGTTTGATGGTGGTACTACATTGGATGTGGCAGAAATTGTGGAGGATGATCCATTGGAGGTTGGTGAAGTGCAAGGGGAGGCCAAGGGAAGCCCTATCAACCCTTCGGGAGGGAGGGGAAGGGGTGAGAGAACAAGTGTGAGAAATGGGTCAGATACGGTCTGGAGACCTGTCAGCCATGGTGGGGGTGGGAAGAGTCCTCATTTGAGAAAACAAAGACATTTTGGAAGTAGGTTGGAAGTTTGCCAATTCAGAACAGATATGACAGTGATGGAAAAACTTGGAGAATGGATTAGAATCCTTACAGGAAGTGGGGTGTGAGGAAGTGCAGTTGAAGTAAATTTGGGAGTCAGTCAGTTTATAATGAGTATTTGTTGTCAGGCTAACACCAGAAACAGAAAGACGGAATCAAAGGGAAGGGAAGATTCAGAGATGTACCATGTGAAGGTGAAGGTGGAAACTGGAAGCAGAGTTGATGAAATTTTCTCATTCATGGTGACAGCAGAAGTAGAACTGGATAAGAAATGTTCTATATACTCCACAAAAAAGCCAGACGTGGCTAGAATCAAGCAGGTACCCACGCCAACAAGTTCTATTTGGAGGAAGTGAGATGAATTAAAAGAGATATTCACTGAGAGAACAAGTTCAGCCCTAGGTTGATGTGGGTGGTGATGGATGGAAACTGGTTGGGCCTCCTTCCAATCTACTTCCAAAATGTCTTTGTATTCTCAAATGAGGACTCTTCCCACCCCCACCATGGCTGACAGGTCTCCAGACCGTATCTGACCCATTTCTCACACTTGTTCTCTTACCCCTTCCCCTCCCTCCCGGAGGGTTGATAGGGCTTCCCTTGGCCTCCCCTTCCACGTCACCAACCTCCAATGGATCAACCTCCACAATTTCAGCCACTTCTAATGTAGTACCACCATCAAACATGTCTTTCCCTGCACTCCCCCTTCAGCATTCTGAAGGGACTGTTCCCTCTGTGACACCCCTGGTCCACTCCTTAGTCACCCTCAGCACCCCATCCCCTTCCTACACCACTTCTCCATGTAACCACAGGGAGATCCCCTCAGGCCATCCTGGTAAGGGATGGATCTGTAAAGGGATTGGACGCCTGTAGTGAAGAGGAGGCCAGTTAGGGCCAGGAAATTGGAAACTATTTCCACTCATCCCATTACCATGGGGAAGAGACTTTGAAACCAATCCCCACCCCCGTGGGAACAGTCCCTGCCCCATTTCCCATTACCATAGTGACAGCCAAACACACCCACACCCCACACTGGAAATGTGAAATGAGAACATGCTGGAAACTCTGTGATTCAGTTTTTCTCAACATTGAATGAGTTGAAAATTGAAGTAAAGGGATATTTCAGCACATTCTTCAACTGCTCCCTGAACTTGGTCTGGGTCACAGCGTAAATACAAGTGTTGGTGCAGCAACTCAGGAGCTGCAGCATGAAGCCTAATTCCTGTACATAAGCATTTAGAAATGCAGATACCCCAATAACCATAACCGCCTACATAAAGAATATATCATTAACATTGCCCATAACAGGATGAAATTAGCAGAGATAACAAACAGTAAAATGATAGCTTTCCTTCGGCTTTCCATCTCTGGGTCTCGGGGACTCTTCTGACCACTGTGAGCCCGGACTCTCCTTCGGGCTCTGCTGCTCACTAAAATGTGTCTGACAGTGAAAACATTCAGCAGCAGAATCAGGACAAATGGGATCACTGGGGTTAGGATATGATGGAAGAACTCACTTGTTACCCAGACCAAAGAGAACAGAACAGCAATTGTTACATCACAAAACCAGGGGTCATTTCTCATTGAATACTGGCCTGTTAACATAAAATACCAGAAAATGTTCTTTAAACAGCTCACCATGGTCACTGTTCCCAGAACTACAGCTGCCATTTTCTGAGTGCAATTTTTACTTTTCAGTTTCTGGCAAGATATGAACACAAATCGATCAAAAGGTAAAAGCGACAGTGAACCAAACTGAACAGTCAGTGGTTGCATAAAGCAGGATGGCGTGGTTATTACATATGGGGATGGATTCCAGAAAAAGAAACTGTTCATTGTAAACAATCGGAATGTGGCTCAGTATCAGATCGAGGATAATAACCAGTAGATCTGCCGCTGCCATAGCCACCAGATAGCAAGTAACACATTTGGAGAGACCACACTTTCCCTGGGCCAGGCTCACAAGTGTCACTACATTAACTGTAAGGAAGAGAAATAAACAGAGAAATTATATATCAGGCTGAGAGCAAAGTTGCAAGTTTTACTGAGGACTTATTGAGATTTTATTAATGTGTTACTGTACCTAGTGATGTATTGAAATGATTCTACTTGTGACACAGCTATCTGCTAGAGACAGAGATTACCATTCAATGAAAGCAATCATTAAATGGAAATTAATATTGTGGGTGAAATGGAACATAAGGAATAACAGGTTACAGGAGACTAGATAAAAGTCACTGCTGAGCTGACAGTTTTGTTCCTGCCCCAGTAAGTAAAGATAAACTAGGGTAAAGAGTGGTGGCAGAACAGGCCCAAGACCAGCTGCAAGAGTGAGAGCAGATAGAGACCGGCAGAGTGATAAAGAGTCGGGGCAGAGAAGCTGGAACAGAACAGGCCCAAGACAAGTATTCATGGTAGTACATATGAAACATCATCACTGCGTCAGTCTTGGATACACAACAGCACAGCCAGGGGTAACAATCCGTGTCAACCCTGTCAACACCCTCAAAATTTTAAGTTTCTATGAGATCACCTCTCATTCTGCTAAACTCCAAAGGGTTTGTTTTTTTAAGACTTCATACTACACATTTCTATGTGCCTATTTGTGAGTGTTTATTTTTGCAGAAATGCTGGTCTGTGGCCAACTGTCAAATTATTGGATCCATCAGATTATTTATAAAAGCATCATCTGTTGCTATTTCATTGTGAGTCATATATATCAGGGTTAATGTAGGTGAGGTAATAGAAGTGCAACAACAACAAGTTACATTTATACAGTGGGTTTCATTCAGTTAAACGTCCCAATGCCCTTAACAAGAGTGATGTCAATAAAAACATTTTTGACACCGAGATATCCAATACATTCTAATAAAATGGAGCTTTTCTAAATTTAAAGTTAGTGCTAAGTTCAGCTCTAAATTCTGATCAAAGCTGCCTCAGCACCAAGTGGCTTCACATGACTGAACTATGGAACTGATACAAACAGTGAAATGCTGTTAGTCGTGAGTGAAAATTGTACTTTATCAATTTACTTCTCTGTTATGTGTAGCAGATCCTAAAAGAAGTGAGCCCCAAACCAGCCCAGCTGTCTAAACTTAGCTTATTCATTCATTGTTCTTGTTAAATATGTAGTTATGATTGTTTTTGTGGAGAAGGACTCTAGTAGAAATGTACATGATCGATGTAATAAAGTGAATTTAGTAATAAGACATCTGGTTCCATTGTTGACCTCCATCCTTATGCATTGATCTAACATGTATGTTCCATGTTTCTAATGTCTATTTATCAGAGAATAAAATAAAACTAAAACTGTTTAAATAACCAGGTGCTGCTGTTCTTAACATTGCTTCCTGTATTGTAGACAAGGCCCGTTAGTCATTATGTAATCGTGATATAATGTGTCACAATTTCTGTTGGGCAGCGACACTAACTTGTGATACACATCAGCTGGACAATTTAATTAAACCGACAAAAGGATATGGTAACTAAACTAATTTTCTGGATAGATATGACAAACCATCTGGAAAAGGAGACACTGAATAATACTGATAACATCTGGAACTCAAATATTATTCCCAAGTATCATGTAGAGAATAGCAGAATGTCTATGATAGCCCAGTAATGGGGGCACTGGGTTGCAACTGGTATAATAACCATAGAATCATAGAAACCTACAGCACAGAAGATCATTCAGCCCATCACGCCTGTGCTAGCAGTTTGAAAAAGTAGGCGTGCTAAGTGCCACATCCCTGCTTTTTACCGGCAACCCTGTAAATTCCTCATTCTCAAGCATCTGTCTAAATCCCTTTTAAAATTATTTATGGAATTAGCTTCCACCATTTCAGGTAAATAATTCCTGACCCCTCTTCCACTCTCACCTCCAGCATCAAGTGTGAGAAGCTCGTGGATCTTTTTGTCACTAAGATTGAGATACATTCATCTGCCTCTGCCACACCCTTCCAATCCCAATCTCACCAGGCCAAACCTCTGCTAAGGAATTCCCTACCACCCATCAGATATTCCCCAGCTATCTCCTCTCTCCCCTCATGCCATCTCCAAGTGTATCGTACCGTGAGATTCACCTCCTCCCCCCTCCATCCTATTCCCACCAAACGGCTGACCATCCAACTTCCCTTCCTCAGAACCATGTTAGCTGATATTATTAATGACTCTCTCTACGTAGTTACTTCTCCCTCCCTTCAAACCTACCGTTATCACCCCTCTCCTCAAAAATGCAAATGGGAAAGTCTGTGATAGGGTGGAAGGCAGGAGAGATTAATGATAAAAGGATGATACTGAAATTGTTGAACTCAAAGTTAATCATATGCATTTTCCTGCCTGGCTTTGAAACTGGCAAATCTCTAAACACCGACAATCAGAAACATTAACTCGGTTTCTCTCTCCACAGATGCTGCCAGACATGCTGAGTATCCCCAGCATTTTCTGTTTTTATTTCAGATTTCCAGTATCCACAATGTTTTGTTCCTGTATTGAGAGTTAAGTGTTGGACTGACAGAGATTCCTTCACCTATAATGGGCAACACAGAATGCAATTATTTAAAAAAAAAATGATTGAAAATGAGTTCACTGAAAAAAAAAATCAATTAAACAAATTATCCCGATCATCACTAAATTAATTGTGGATAAGAGAAATTTATCAGGCAAATTATACATCAGGTTGGGAGTGAAAACAACAGTTTGAAGGAGTTTGACATTAAACTTTGTACATTCATCACCGCATTCAGTGATGGAATTAATGATCGTATCTGTGACAGGGCTTTTTGCGAGAGACAGGGGGCGGAATTTTCCCAGAATTGCACTAAGTGCGGTAGCGGGTGGGTAAAATGGAGTCCTACCCGTCGAGGGAAATGGTGGGTTTTCACACCCTATCATCCTGAACCCGCCTCACTATTTATTCACCCTTGCAAAACATGCCATTTCCATGGCGAGTGGGCTCTCATTCGCCTGCCCGCCATCCCCCCCCTGTTGCACCATGATGGCCGCCATCTTTAAAAGGCAGCTCATGGTCACCAACTCACCATCACTGCCCGGAGGACATGGCCATCAAAAGAAAAACTACAGCCCCCACTTCAACGATGGGTCCCTCGAGAAATTGCTGGATGCTGTGGAGGCCGCCGGGATGTGCTCTACTCCCGCTCTGGCCACAGGGTGGGTAGCAAATTCACCAACCCGGCTTGGGAGGCGGTGGCTGCGGTGGTCAGCGTGAACGCCCTGCAGAGAAGGACAGCCACCCAGTGCCGCAAAAGGATGAATGATCTCCATTCCGCCAGGGTAAGTCACTCTTTTCTTCACCCCAACTCACACACTCACAAACCCACCACACATCCACAGGGCCCTCACTCACTGCCAGTGCAAGGGACATCACCATTCACCCTCTCACACTCACCGTCATTGTCCTCATCCCGTCCATGGGACCACTCACCACCCACACAGGCCAGGCATACTTATCATCTGGCCCGGCAGGCGTTCTGATACACTCTCCAAGCAGGACAAACTGGCTCAGATTAGGAGGGAAAGGCTGCAGACACGTGGAGGGATGCCAGAGATCAATGTTTTGACAGAATTCAAAAACAGAGCCATGCAGTTGGCCAGCGATGCCCTGGACCGGTCCTGTGCTGACGGTGAGGTGAGCACGGCTCTACCAAGTGAGGGTCCAGCAGTGCAACATCCATCAGACAACCATGCT
Source organism: Cetorhinus maximus (assembly GCF_964194155.1). Taxonomy (NCBI): domain Eukaryota; kingdom Metazoa; phylum Chordata; class Chondrichthyes; order Lamniformes; family Cetorhinidae; genus Cetorhinus; species Cetorhinus maximus. Next base: position 132,605 of record NW_027596517.1, read on the forward strand.
GTGAGTGATGTGTCCACTTTCACTGGCCATGGCTATGCTATGCATTAATTCTCTCTCCTCGCTTCTGCAGGCACATTTGGGAAACAGCTGATGGAGTCCATGACCCAGGGCCTCCAATCAAATCCCAAAGGAACCTCTGAAGGGGAATCTGAAGGCACCCTCCCTGAAGTCCCATCACAGTGCTCACCCACATTCTCCACCAGCGCAGAGACACACGCCTCGGTGGGACCTAGCTTTAGAGTAGCCTCGGGATCACAATCTGAGCATGCACGGCCTGTCCTGCTCCACACAGGTGCTGGAAATCCCATGTCAGGGCTTGTAGTCCTCGGTCTCCACCCCAGAGACAGGTAAGTGTGCATTTTGTTACAAGATAGAGAAAAGGAGTTGTCCTGTGGGAATTGGAATGTAGCAGGCACACTCTGACAGTCTGTCTGGCTTGAAGGCACCCAGGAATTATCCTCCTGCCTCCTCTTCCTCCTCTTGAGGTGGCCTCCAGATTCCTGGTGACAATGTTGGTGTCCTCATGATGCTGATGATATGAAGGTGCAGCAGAACACCACAAAATTAGACACCCTCTCCAGCACGTACTGGAGATCTCCCTCCAAGTGTTTCAGGCATCAGGAGCATTGCTTCTTCAGCTCAACGGTTTGCTCCATTGCTCTCGTTCTACATGTTATTTTTACATGGTTGCAGGGGAGCAGTCGGAGGGATTGAGGGTATATGTATAAGGTGGGTAGCCTTTGCCTCTATGAAGCCAGCCTCTGGTTCTCCTTAAAAGCCCCAAGATGGTGGGAATGGCTTGCTGCTTCAGAATGAATGTATTGTGGCTGTTGCTAAGCAAGTGGGCATTCACCAAAATGATATACTGTGCATGATCACACACGAACTGCGTGTTAATGGAACGAATCACAGAAACTTTACAGTGCAGGAGGCCATTCAGCCTATCAAGTCTACGCTGGTTCTCTGGACGAGCATTCGGCCTAATCCCACTCCCCTGCCTTATCCCACTCCCCTGCCTAATCCCACTCCCCTGCCTTATCCCTGTAACCTTGCACATTCTCTCTTTTCAGATGGCAATCCAATTGCCTTTTGAATACCTCAATCGAACCTGCCTCCACCACCCTCTCAGGAAGTCCGTGCCAGGCTCCAGCCAGCTTCTGGGTAAAAAAAACATTCCTCCTCACTTTTTCTCCTTTTGCCAATTATTTTGAATCTATACTCTCTAGTTCTTGATGTTCTGTTGAGTGGGAACAGCTTCTCACTATTTTCCCTATCCCTAACCTTCAGGATCCTGAATATTTCTATCACGTCTCCACTCAGCCAATTTCTTAGCCAAGTACCTACTTTCCCTTTTATTCCATGAGTTAGGATTTTGCTCACAAGTCTGTTGTGTGGCACTGTATCAACTTCCTTTTGAAAACCATATACACTACAACAACAGCATTGCTGTTATCATCCTCCTCTGTTACCACCTCAATAAAATTGCAGCAAGTTAGTTAAACATGATTTTCCCTTAGTGAATCCATGCTGGCTTTCCTTAATTATCCTGCACTTGTCTAAGTGATTATTGATTTTATCCTGAAATATAGTTTCCCTATCACTGAAGTCAAACTGACTGGTCTGTAGTTACCGGCTTTATTCTTGCACCCCTTTTTGAAAAAGGATGTAACACTTGCAATTCTCCAGTCCTCCAGCACCACCCCGGTGTCTAAGGAAGACTGGAAGATTATCACTGGTGCCTCTGCAATTTCTACTCAATTACCTCAGTACCCTTAGATGCATCTCATCCAGTCCTGTACTTTATCAATTTTAAGGTAGGATAGCCTAACACCACCTCCTTCTCAATTGTAAATTCTTCTAGTGTACCAGTTACCTTCCTTTCTTGCCTCGGTCTGGGTACCATCTTCTTCCTTTGTAAAGACAGATGCAAAGTACTTGTTTAATACCTCCGCTATTTCTCCTGCCTCCACCTGCAAGTCCCCTTTTTTGTCTCTAATCAGCCCTACTCTTTTATCACCCTTTTCACATTTATATGTTTTATAAAATCCTTGGGATTCTCTTTTGTTAGATGCCAGCCTCTTTTCATCCTCTCTCCTTGCTTTTCTTTAGTTTTTTCACTTACCCTCTGGTCCTTCTATATTCAGCCTGATTCTCCATTGTATTTTCACCCGATATCTGTCGTACGGGCACATCTTCTTTTTCATCTTCACCTCTATCTCTCTCGCCACTCAGAATGCTCTGGATTTATTTGTCCTACCTTTCCCCTTTAAGGGAATATACCTTGACATTTTCTGCAATACTTTTCCTTTGAAGGTGGCCCATTGTTCAGCCAGTATCTTTTCTGCCAACATTTGATTCCAACTCAGTCCACTCAGATGCATTCTCACCCCAGTGAAGTTGGCTTTCCTCCAATTAATTATCCCTGCTCTGGATCATTCCTGGTCCTTTTCCATGATCAACCTAAACCTTATGATACAATGGTCACTGTCCCCTAAACGCTCTCCCACTGATATTTGATCCACTTGGGCCAACTCATTCCCCAGAACCAGGTCCAACAATGCCTGTCCTCTCGCTGGACTGGAAACATACTGCTGCAGAAACTTGTCTTGAACACATTGCAGGAACTCTCACCCCTTCTTCTTCCTTTGTACTATTCCTATTCCAGTCTATGTTTAGATAAGTGAAGTCCCCCATTATGATTACTCTAACTCTTGCACCTCTCCGTAATTTCTTTGCAAGTTTGTTTCTCCACATCCCTTCCACAAGTTGGTGGTCTGTATACTACACCGATCAATGTTATTGCACCTTTTTCATTCCTTGCCTCTAGCCAGAGAGATTGTGTCCTCGACCCCTCTGGAACATCCTCTCTCTCCAGTACTGTACTGCCACCTTTAATCAATACTGACACTCCCACACCCCCATCTTTTCTTCCTTTTCTGATTCTCCTAATGACCTTGTACCCAGGAATATTTAATGCCCAGTCTTGCCCTTCTTTCAGCCTGGTCTCTGTTATGGCAATAATATCATAATTCCATTTGTCAACCTGTGCCTGTAGTTCACCAATCTTATTACCTACACTCCGTGCATTCACATACATGCACATTAACTCTGAATTAGGCATTACTTTCCCCCTTACTCTGACCCATTCTAATGACTATTACCTACTCTAATTCTATCAAACTCTGCAAGTGTTCTATTTGCCTTGATACTACTCTCTGATATATTCTCCTTATCAGTTAATACTGCTCTACTTCCCACTGCCAGTTTCTCTCCTCTCCATCCTGAATTTCTCCTCAGGTTCCCATCCCCCTGCCGATTTAGTTTAAACCCTCCCTAACAGCACTAGCAAACCTCCCCGTGAGGACATTAGTCCCAGTCTTGTTAAGGTGGAACCCCATCCTTCTTGTACAAGTCCAAGTCCGGCCTGCCCCAGAACTGGTCCCAATGCCTCAGAAATCTAAAGCCCTCCCCGCTCCTCCATTTCTCCAGCCACATGTTGAACTGCTCAATCTTCTACTCACTAGCACGTGGCACTGGGAGTGATCCTGAGATTACTGCTATCAAGGCCCTGCTTTTTAATTCTCTTCTTAATTCTCTAAAATCGGCTTTCAGATGAGAGTTCATTCAGTTTCTGTACCTGTCCCCATTGACAGGGAGACCTCACAGAGCCATGTTTACCATCAGGAATCCGGCTACCTTGGTAAAGCCATGTGACCTCTCATCCTGCTCTCCCCCGACTGAGGGAGAACATTATATTTTCACTTGACATGACACAGACGGACTCCAACACCTAGCAGGTGCATCAATGGGCAGTATTCTGTGAAATGATGGGATAATGTCTCCCACTCCTGCCTGGAAAGGTCTGGATGCGTAGAAGTTCAATGAAACAGTGACCTTAACAACCGCTGGCAGTGCTGCCCTCGCTCTGGTGTGGAGTCCATGTTGAAGGAGGAGTCACAGCTCATGGAGCAGCACCTTGTTGAATCAGAGTTGCCTCACACACTGTGCCTGGGTTGGGTGCAAGAAGGAAAAGTGCTCACGGAAAGCCCGAGGTGGGCAGAGCAACCCCCTCTCCCTCTTCGCAAAGCTTCCTTTCTCTGCAGCCTCTGGCCCACTTGTTGGTCATGTTGCCGACCCAGATGCACTGCAAGCACTGGCCCCCCCACCTCACCCAGAGTTCAGTCACCAAATCCTCTGGTCTCTGAATGTTTGCAGCAGCTCAGAACGCAACCTCCAGGAAACCATCCACAGCTCCTCCACTAACTTTCCAATAGCAAAAATGAGTCAAATGCCTCTTACCTACAGCTTGGTGCCTGGTCCTTTAAAATAACCCTAGAGGGCAGGGGTTCCTCATGCTCCTGAACACATGTTCAGCTGAGAGTGAGTAACACAGGCAGTGGACAAGCACAGACCACATTTCAAAGACACGTGTGTCAAAGCTGCTGGAACAGCTGATCAACATCACATTCAGGCCCCTCACGCTACCAGTGTATACATGGTCCATCCAGGCTAGAGCCCTGCTCAGCATGGGGCACTGAGGAGGCCATGCTGGATGTGGTCACTAGTGTAACTCTCACCACTTTATGGATCCAGGTTTCCATAGCATCGGCACTAGGGGTGCTGTAGGGCCAAAAATCAAGGCCAACTGCAGAGGAAAAGAAATTCATTTTAAAAAGGGAATTGGTAAAAGACTTGGAGGTAGAGGACTTTCTGGGAAATGGACAGGGGAATGGGACTAGCTGGAGGGGGGAGGTCATGGAGAGATTCAAACGTAGGTTGCCAGGATACCATTGGAATGGTCGAGCCTGGATTTAATAAAGACACAGGTGAGGGTTTATGTAGTCGGGTAAGGCAGAGTTGGAGACGGGTGATATTATGTAGGTGGTACTAGGCAGGATTGGTGGTGGAGAGAATATGGGGTCAGAAATCAGCTCAGGGTCCAAGGGATCGCGAGGTTGCAAAAAGTCTGTTTCAGTCTCAGATATTGGCCGGGGAGGAGAATTGGAGTCGATGGATAGAGAACAGAATTTGTGACAGTAAATGAATACGTGATAATAGTAATGCAGTTAAACATGGTTTATAGAATTAATAGCCAGATACGGAGACTTACCAGGGACGCCAAGGATAGCGAGGATGGGATAGTAACCTGCTTGAATAACCTGAAGTGTGTATCTGACCAGCCATCTTAATTGTATCCGATCTAGAGAAAGCATGTAAAGTGCTGAGGCTAAACCCCTATCCATTGTGGTAACATTCCAATCGATCGTTCTCAGATTCTGATCCATCCTGTCCCTCTCTTTGGAGCCGTTGATCCGTGTTAGTGCCAGAGGTGATGCTCCCACTGAAACTATGGAATAACACAGAAAGGAATCCCTTATAAATGGAAGAGGGGAAACCCACCAGTGACATAATTAGGATCCCATGGCAACTGTCATTAATTACAGTCACTGAACAAACAGGTTCAATTAACACCTTTTGTTTTGTGTGTTCGAGGCCTAGATCGGGTTCTGCAGGGTTTGTCTACTTTCTTTAAGTAAGCTACTAAAGACTGTTAAAACTGTTATTATTTATTTACAGGTCTACGTATACCTTACGAACTCTGCACAAGGTTGGACTTCTCCTTCCTCCAGATCTCAGTTACTTGATCATGTACATTGGATTACACAAAGATACAACTGTAACCGTGATGCAGAATGAATGGCTGGGAGTGTAATGGGACTGTAATTTGTATCACAGGTTCAGAAGGTATTACAAACCACAAGAGAAAAACTTGAATGTTTCACCATTCCTGGATAGGCTTAATAACTGAAAACTATTAATTTTTTAAACCTTTTCTCAGAATATGCATATTGCTAGCAAGACCCAAATTTATTGCCTGTCCATAGTTTCCCTTGAGAAGATCGGCGATGGCCACTTTCTTTGTCATAGCTTGGTACAACTGAATAACTTTCTAGACTGCTTCATGGGGCAGTAAAGAGTCAATCATGCACAGGTCAGAGTGTCAGGTTTCCTTTCCTAAAGAACATTCATGAACCAATTGGGTTTTTAACGAGGATCCGACAGCTCAACAATCACTTTTACTGAAACCGGTATTGAAGGTTAAAAGATGTCATTATGTTATTGCTGCAAACCATTGCCAAACATCACCGTTCTTTCATTGTCGGGCCCGAATCCTAGAATCCTCTTCCTTTACCTAACGCTATTGGGAGAGCGCCATCACCAAAAGAACAGCAGTAGTTCAAGGATAGAGTCTCCCACCATCATCTTCTCAGGGATGCATAATTAATGCCAGTGATGTTTGCATCCAGAGAGTTCATTATTTTTTTAAAACTCTGACTGCAAATAAGTTCCACAGGAAGTGGGAACCCTCACCAAAGGAGGTATTCTGATTAGTGGAGACTAGACAGTGAGATTTGGCAGGATTGTAAAGCACGAGGGAATCAAATGAAACCTGAACCGCTCTTCAATTTTATTCTGGTATCCACTTTCCATCAGAAGGATGGTAGGGGTGAGTGTCACTGATCAGCCAATTAGCAGTGTGATCTTCATCCAATTTTCCTGCCTCATAGCCAAGGTGCTCTGGGGCCAACTGATGAAATAAAGAGATGGTTCTTGACTGGAGTAAAAGGAAATATTTAATGCATTTTTTGAATAACCAACCAGAATTAGAATGAAGAAACCAGAATAATGCTGATAAATTCTGAATTATTCAAAAGGTTAAAATCCACAACCAACTCCATGCTTTGGAGCTGAGAGTAGGATTAGCCGACATGAGTTGCTGAACTGTAGAAGTCTTCTAGATGCAGACAATAGCTATATATTGTGGAATGTAGAGCTAGAATGATTCCAAATTGGCTCAGTTCAATTATGAGAATTCAGAAGAAATTATAAATCTGCTGACAGAATGTTATGTATCTTTTGGGAAGGATTTAAGAAAATTGAGACAATTTCCATCACACGCCTCTATCTCTTGGGATGACCTGTACAAAGCTGGCAATCCTCTCTACGTTCTGTTTCCAGTTTGTGCTCAGACATGTCTCTCTGCAGAATAGCAGGTGTCCTGTCTCGGTCAGTCACCTAAAGGAATATTAAAAAATTACTTTTCATTAATAATTTGAGGGGGAGAGAGAGAGAAAAACAGAAACAGACAAAGTCAGTCCTTTCCAAAGGGTGTTAAATTTGGCTGTTTACAACCACAAGACAAATTGTGACATTACATTAAGTTCTATACAAATTTCATTAGAGAAATAAGACCCATTTATAGGGTCTGCTGCCCTCCCTCCCCAAGGCTGGAATTACAGAAGCTGCCCTCACTGTAAGAGTTGAAAGCAGGTGCTTACAGCTACAATGCAAACAGAGGTCCTGAGTCCTGCCACTCAGGGCCCTTTGGGCAGCTTTATCCACAGTTTCAATTTGAAGACAATAAATTTGTGTACACTCACAAAAAAGCAGAGCATTTAAATCGATTTTTTTTAACTACATAATTTGCTACTTTTAATATTTATTGTCAATCCAGCAATCTGTTCAGTCTGACATTTCCTGAGATGAGTGCTTGTTTATATAAAAAAGTGATTCAATAAAACGGATTAAACAAAAGCAAAATCCGCAAGTTTTTAAAGTTCTGAGTAGAGTGCAGGTAAAGTTATTCGCCATAGTCTATAGGGGATCTTAGGCATTTTGTTCTGTTTGAGAGAAACAAGTGGTTATGTAGCCTGAGGGGCACCACACTGCATCAAGCATAGGGCAAGGTGAGGAGGCAGGGCTCTAGGAGCTACCATAACCAGCACATGCATTGTCAGTGTCTTTCTGCGATTAACATATCACAGGCACGACTCCCACATCTTCCTTCCTCCATGGCGTGATCGCGCTGATAATGACGCTCAGCAGCCTCCTGAAGTTCCTGGGCCTCTGGATCTTCGGCCTCCGATGAGCTCTCATCCTCCTCCAGGTGATCCTCTGGCAGGGGGTCACCTCTTTGCATTGCCAGATTGTGAAGGGTGCAACACACTGCGATGATGCGGGAAACCCTGTCGGGAGAGTATTGGAGTGAACCACCTGAGCGGTCCAAGCATCTGAAGCGCATCTTCAGAAGCCCAATTGTCTGCTCTATAAGGGAGTGTGTGGAGCTGTGAGCAGCTTTGTACCTCTCCTCAGAACAACTCTGAGGATGACACACCAGTGTCATCAGCCAGTGTTTCAGTGGGTACCCCTTAACCCCAAGAAGTCATAACCACAGACATAACAGCTCCTCAAAAATCTCAGGCACCTGGGAGTGACTCAGGATGTAGGAGTCATGGCAACTCCCAGGTTATTGTGCACAAATATGCAACATGTGCTACAATACCAGTTGTACGTTGATGGAATGATAGCTCCTGCGGTTTATAAACATTAGCGGCTGCTGCCATGGAGCCCGTATAGCCACATGGCTGCAGCCTATTGCACTCTGCACTCTTAGGAAGCCTGAGATGGCGGTGAATCCGGTGAATCTTGCAGACTGGATATCTTCATCCAGAGCAAACCTGACATAATGATGGGCCTTCCTGTAAAGAGCATCTGTGACCTCCTTTATGCATCGATGTGTTGCGGACTGAGAGATGCTGCACAGGTCCCCTTGTTGATCCTTGGAAAGAATCAGAGGCCAAGAAATTGAGTGCAGCGGTCGCCTTCAAAGCCACTGGCAGGGGATACCCTCCAACACCATGTGGAGTCAGGTCTTCACGAAGAATGTGGCATATGTGACGTACCAGATCTCAGGACAAGTGCAGACATGCACGGCATTGCCTCTCACTCATTTGTAAATAGGAGACTCTTCTACAACAAACCCTAGGTCTGGCGAGTTGCACCTGTTGTCTGGGTCTCTCCTCCCGACCCTCCTCTTCGTGCTATGGCTCTGTTTGACCATGTCCCTCCTGCTGGAGCTGTGCACGGAGTCGTCTCTCCCTCCTTTGCCTCCTCTGTTACATTAGGTGCCTGACAAAGGCAGCATTCAGCCCTTGATCCATATCTGCTTTTGACTTTTCTCTGAAAGGAAACATTGAAGACATTAATGATTCATGGGTCAAGAATGTGAAGCTCAGAGGATGGCATCAATGGAGACTGTAAAGCTCCATAGTTTTTCCTGCCCTACTTGCATGGTGGCTTATGCCGCCTTGTCCCTGAGACACTGGCGCACACACCGAGGTGACCAAGATGGCATCACATATATGTAACATCTTGAGCCCTGTGTGGGATGCTGATGTTTAATTGAGATGAATGACCCAACCTAGCTCTGTGCTCCAATCTCTGATGTGGCATTTTAATGACCAGTCGTTCATGGTCAATGAGTGGATGCCCTTTGGCCCGGTAGGAATGTCAAACCTGGTGAACACGTGACAGGCCTTCATTGATGGGATGCCATATAGAACCATAGGAAAGTTATGGTGCAGACAGAGGCCATTCAGCCCATCGTGTCTGCACCAGCCAATGAACAAAAAGAAACTAACCGCTCATTTTAACCCTTTCCAGCACCTGGTCTGTAGCCTCGCAGGTTACAGCACTTCAGGTGTAGATCCAGGTACCTTCTAGATAAGTTGAACATTTCACTCTCAACCAGCAATTCAGGCAGTGAATTCCAGATGCCCACCACCCTCTGCGTGGGAAAAAAAATCCTCATATCCCCTCTAATTCTTTTATCAATCACCTTAAATCTCTGCCCCCTGGTAATTGACCCCTCAGCTAGGGGAAACAAGTCTTCCCTGTCGACCCTATCTAGGCCCCTCATAATATTGTACACCTCAATTAGGTCACCCCTCAGCCGCCTGTTTTAAGGAAAACAACCCTAGCCTATCCAATCTCCCCTGATAGCTGCAGTTTTCAAGCCCTGGCAACGTTTTCGTAAATCTCCTCTGCACGCTCTCCAAAGCGATTCTGTCCTTCCTGTAATGTGGTAACCAGAACTGTACACTAAATTCCAGCTGTGGCCTAACCAGCGTTTTATACAATTCCATCATTACATCCCTGCTTTTGTATTCAATACCTCACCCAATAAAGGAAAGCATTCCATATGCTTTCTTTACCACCTTGTCCAGCTGTCCTGCCACCTTCAGGGACCTGTGGACATGCACTCCAAGGTCTTTCACTTCCTCAAACCCTCTCTATGACTTCCTGTTTATTGGGTATTCTCTTGCTTAGTTTCCCCAAATACATTACCTCACTTTTCCGGATTGAATTCCATTTGCCACTGAGGAAATGGTTGTACCACCTCTTGATGTGATTACCTGGGAGTTTGGTGTGAGTGACACTGCAACTGTCTTCAATGCTGGCACCTCACATACCAATAGGCTCAATTTGCCCAGTCTAGACCAATTGTAATATTGGTCAGAAATTGTTTGAGGGAAATTCTGTATGAGAAACTGAACTGGACGAGCCACATAAATACCGAGTCTAAAAGAGCTGGTCAGAGGCTAGGAATTTTGCAGCAAATAACTCACCGGACTCTCCATAGCCTGTCCACCATCTACAAGGCAAAAGTCAGGCGTGTGATGGAATATTCCCCACTTGCGGAGATGAGTGCCAACTGCAACAACACTCAAAGCTTGACACCATCCAAAACAAAGCAGCACACTTGATTGGCACCACATCCACAAACATTCACTCCCTCCACCACTGACACACAGTAGCAGTGTGTACCATCTACAAGATGCACTGTGTAGGCACGCACCAAGGCTCCATAGACAACACCTTCCAAACCCACAACCATCTAGAAGGACAAGGGCAGCAGATAGATGGGGACACCACTACCTGGTAGTTCCCCATCAAGCCACACACCATCCTGATTTGGAAATATATCACCGTTCCTTCACTGAAAGTTTGGAAACAGAACCACTTATGTGTGGACTAAGAAGATACGGATTTCTCTGACTTGACCAAATCTGAGTCCACCTTGAGTGAATTTAAGACACTAGCGTGCTGAGAGGCTGATGGCTGCAATGCTGGCAACTTCTGCAAGATGGAATTGTTACACTTTCAAGCTCTTCTTACTAATCTAAGCAAACAACCATCATTGCCTGTGGCAATTTGCCAAGTCAAGATGATAAAAATTAGACAATGGTGTCAGACAGGAAAATCCACAAAGCCAGCACTGGGACATCCACATCTCCACTAGCAAACCGAGTCAAGAATTCCACAAGTAAACCTTCAACTTCTGCAACTCCTGCAGAGATAGCAGCAGCAGCCTAGAGACCTAATGAGCACAGGCAAGAGGAGATACCAACAATTGACAAGAGTCAACATGGTCTGAGACATGGACACACTGAGCAGCTGTAAAGCAATCCAGCTGCTTTGTAAAATTTACGCACCCATCAATAGATTGCTGCACTTGCTCTTATTGGCTTGATGTTCAGTGCGAGAACACCACCTGCTGACCACCTTCACCTTTCACCGTGTATTCAGGCACCAACCACCCATCATACCCCCATCTGACTACCCCTATAGGGGTATGTAATGACAGGGCGGTTTCTAGTGTGCAAGTGGTTAGGTGGAGCTTCCGATACAGAACACCTGTGGTAAAGAGGAGTGCTCTGTACCTTTAAGAGAATGTAGTTAACAGACCACGCAACTGTATCGACCAATCACTAGACAGTGCGGGCTACTTGGGTAAGGTGATTGAAGAAGCACATATTGTGTTAGTGTTCTGTTCTTGGTTCCAATAAACCACCTGTGTTTGTTCAGTTAATCGGAGTCTCTGTCGATATTGTTTCAAGCACCAACTAATGTGTTAATATCAAGGGTGCAGCTCGTGTTCACTGGACAAAGTGAACCTGAAAATCTAAAACATAAAACCACCTAAAGTTCAAGGTGCTGCTGGAGCCCCAGGTAACAGCCAATCTCATCTACCTCACATCTGCACCGTAGAGGGGGGTCTGCATGACTGAAGGAGGGTTCTGGGCAGGAATACATCCTGAAGGGCATCACATTTATATGGACGGGTCTAGTTTTGTAGGAGGAGAACAGAAGACAGATTGTGGGATCTATGATTCCCTCCGAAGCATTGAATTGGTCATAAAGTTCCCATCCCACCTCAAAGCCCAACAAGCTAAGTTGGCTGCTATCACCTATGTAGTTAGCCGCTTGCAGGAATTTCCTACCCCCTATGGGATCTCTGACTCATTGTTTGTGTGCGTTGCCGTGACGGAGTTTCCAACAACTTGGAACCGTAGAGTTTTCACCTCAGTGCACCCCTGTTAAAAACTATTCTCCAAGTGTTGGGGTGAGGGGATGGCATGTATTACAGCCACAAGTGAAGGATCACCCTAAAACTGAGCCTAGGTAGGAGGGGAATAAGGCTGTGGATGAATTGGCCAAAATCAGAGCTACAGGAGGAACGCTTTGGGATCCCTATCAGTCAGGAGTGGTAATGGCCGTTATGATTCCGCTCCCACTCGACTTGAAAGAGTTGCAAATGAAGGGTATAGTTGAGGGCAGTCATTCAGGCCAAACTAGACAACTCGCCAGTGCAAGCACCCTTCGGAATGCCCGATGTCCAGCAATGGGAGGGAATGTTGTTTAAAGTTGACGGATGCCCGTGCCCGAGGGATATTGTCAAGAGCTCGTTAGTCTTGTACATCGGGGTCCAGAAGTGGGTCACACCAGCCCTGTGACTACCTAGGAACGGATCAAGCCTGTGGCTTGTTTGGCCCGCATCAGTCATGATGTTGCCAGTCCCTGTAAAACCCGCCTGGTCTGTGCAGCAAACATTCCCGACCCTTACCAAACATATTGCAAGGTTTCCATGGATCATCGTGGTGCAGAGGGACCCTGAACAAGTGTGTTCAGATTGATTTTTTTTTGTCTTCCTACTTACCACAGAAAAGGGTAACAAGTTCTGTCTTGTTGTAGTGGACAATTTCACCAAGTGGGTGGAAGCTTTTTCCTGCAAAGCAGCCACTGCATTGTGGACTGCCGAGACCCTAGTTAGGGAGGTGTTTCTCAATGGGGGCTACTGCCTGTAGTGGAGATTAGGGCAGCCACTTCACAGGACAGGTGATACAGGCTCATTTAAAGAAATTAGGGATTGAAGGTAATTGTCACGTTGCGCACAATCCCCAATCTTCAGATATCGTGGAGCGCATGAACCATTCCCTCAAAAATGCTACACGTAAAGATCTCCTCACTCAGGACCGTAAATGGAATGAGAACCTCCCACTGATACTCATGGGCATCTGAGGTACAAAATCCAAAGGGACAGGTTATTCCCCTCATGAACTGGTCTGGGTGCCAGATGGGAATACCAACTACATATACTGGCGCCCATACCGACCCATTGATTGGGGAAGTGGCCGAGGTTAAATTTACAGTTGAGTTGTGGCAGACATTATGCTCCCTTTATCTCAACACCACAGCAATTATAGGTCACAGTCACCAACATAATTGCTTGAAACTGAAGCCACTGAAATCTCAGGAGTGGGGCGTTGGCAAACAGGTCATGGTCTGAAATGATGTTGGGGTGGGAGTGTTTGAACGACTTCACAAAGGCCCCTACTTTATAGTGCACAAAACTAGCCCTATGGTGTCAGTGGTCCAACTGCCCAAGTTGGTCAAGTGGTTTTATATTAATCAGATGAATCTTTACCAGCTCACAAACACGGGACTGAAGCCCAACGGCTCTGGCAAAGTCAGCTCTCTGCAACCCTGTGATCCAATCACGTGGGGTTGTGGTGAGGTCCCAGTTCCACATCAGGTGGTATCATAGAGGATCTCGATGATGACACCTGGGCTTTAGAAAACTTCTTCCAGGCAGCAGCTGGAGATACTGAAATCGGGGTGTTTGGAGGAAACACCACCCCCATGACAGAAATAGGCAATGCAGATGGGATTCTAATTTCATGTGTTATTAAACCCTGATTGTGTATAATTATAATACGCCTGCAACCAAATCTGCTGATAGAGCAGGAGATTGTTTTTCATTTTTATCTTTTTATAGAATCATGAAGATGGTTGTCAGGAAGATATAATAAATCTCAAAGTTATTGGAATTTATTGTAAAATTAGTGCGTGTGGATGTCTTAATAGGATTAAAGACAGCTGGCCTGAAGGCTTTGATGTAAACATGGGGGAAGTTTAGAATGTAAGGTGTAAAAGGACATTTGCATTTTGAAATAAGCCAGACTCGATTGTTTTCAAAGGAGCAGTGAAGTGTGTCGCTAGGTGATGTTTAGAAACAGTGGGGAGAATTTTTTCCCCATCGGGGTTGGGGTGGGGGGGGGGGGGAAGTGCATTTTTACCAAAGATTCCTGGTAAAACTTAGTGAAACAATGGGAATTTGCGTTCAAAGGGGAAAATATGTATAAAGGAGTGGAGGCTGTGTGTAAGGGTGGTATTTTTAAGATCTAACAAATGTGACAAGCCTTCAGCATCAATGCCTCAAGCTGCTGTCTTCAAAGAACTGAAGTTAAGAAAACTCACTGTGAATTGAACTGGTTCAGGGTATTGAGTGTCACTGCCGGGGTCTTTTAAAACCTGTGTCTCTCACTGTTGCCTTAATGGAAGTGTAACTGGGAGTTAGATTGATTAGAGGATTTAAGAGTTATCATAGTAGTAATTTGTAGATCTGTGTTTAAAATCATTTCTCTTATTAATAAATGTTTAATTTAGTTTTGTAAGAAACTTATAAGACTTGGTGGTCTTATTACTACTGAATTCAAAGCACACATCTCGAAATTTATACGTATTGCAAAACAAGTTGTGGCAGTTGTTTCAAGCTTCCCTTTGAGATTTGAATTCAGCATTTTACCATCAGCTGTGCCATAACACGGTGCTGATAGTGATGATCCTGGGAGTTGTGGCTGGCAGCACACACCCAGAAAAGACATTGGCCAGAATTTTACGTTTGTCCGTCGGACGGGCCTGACTGGGCGGGTGGCCGATTGCTGCTGGTGAAACGGGCCATGCCGCCATTTTCCACGGGCTGGGCCAATTAAGGCCCGCACCGCGGCTTTGTGACTCCAGTGGAGAGCGGGAAATAGTCATGGGGGTGGGAGACCTCAGACTGCCAGATCCAATGGGGAGCCGACAGCCTGTATAAAGAGTGGCCAGGCAACCTGTTTGAGACAGTGCACCATGGCCACTCAGAGATCAAGAAATGCTGCAGGAGAGGCCAGCGGGTGGGCCACTGTGCCCCCAGATTTTCGGATGCCTGCCTTGCTGTCCTCTTGCAAGAGGTGGGAAACCGGCGTCAGATTCTGTATCCGGAGGATGGGAGGAGGGCCTCCCATGTCACCAGACAGGCGTGGGAGGAGGTGGGTGAGGCTGTCAGTGCCCATGTTGATGTGCAGCTCACTGGCACCCAGTGTAGAAAACGATTCAATGATTTGCTGCGCTCTGGACGGGTGAGTACCATGTCGGTCTTAGCCATTTGACCCAGAAGGCAGACTTAGACCCCACCATGTCTTGCTGTCGTTACTGCAGAGGGCATCAGGCACACGCTGGGTGGGCAAGCGGGTACTGACCATGGTTACATCAGCTTTAGTGGTTGAGGAGAAGATGGGTTCTCCCCGCAGCATATGTTGGTGGTTGTCGCATTTGAGTAGTCTGGGGGCAACATGCAGTGGAGGCAGCTCGATACATACTCAGAACTCCAACACATGTCTTATTGATGGTGACGAGATTGTGCAAGGGGAGCCTCAAGGTGTCGTGGTCAAGTACCATCTGCTGGCTTCAGTGCTGCACCTATTTGCTCCTTGCCATGGGCGCTAAGACCCATGTGTTATTCAAAGTGATGGACGCCGAATGTGTCCAAGGCGGGCGTTGGGGGAGGGGGTTGGGAGCAGCCGTACTCTCTCCTGGGGACTGATCACCAGTAGTGTGGACAGGAGCCGCTGGAGGCCTCAGATGGGCCACTGTGGTTGGGGTGCGGCGTGCACGTGCAGAGTACATGACTGATCAGCACCAATAAATCCTCTTCTCTGTTTTGCAGGCAAAAAGTAACCACAATGCCTGGGAGCACCAGAGGACTGGAAGTGGGCGCGCCCTCCTCCAGCGCCTCACACCCTTCGAGGAGCAGGCGATGGAGCTGGGGAGGAGGCAGGAGGCCAGGGCGGTGAGGCTGGGGTCCAGCGGGCAGGTATTTGAAGTCCACAGTCCCATCCACTCTGACCTCTCAATCTCCTGTGATCCATGGGAAATTTCGCTAGTGTTTGCGATGTTTCCTCAGCCCCACAACTATCCAGGCCACAATGCATCCAGGTCAGGTACCTCTGCACTCTCCCCATTCCTGTGGTTCATAACAAGCCATGTGGCATTCCAGAGGCCATCTGACCAGCCTGTCGGCATGTGCGTTTAATGGTTGGGGCTGATCTTGACTCATTTCCACCTCACCAATGTTCTTCTCCTTAGGGTCTTGAAGGGTGAGCGACTTATGAGGCTGGGGGGGAAAGGGATGAAAGGTTGAAGTGAATGAACGCTAACTGATGCACTGTCCTTGTTAATTTCAGCATCACCACCAGAGTGACCCACACCGACACCGCAGCCCCCCCTCCACACCTGAGGGGCAACATGTGCAACTTGCGGCACATCATTTCAGCCAGCCAGGCACTAGCGCAGACACACACACCTCGGTGGGGACTATACAGCATAAAAACTCCATTGCTTACCATTATAGCAAATGCAAAGGGGTGAGGCCCCCCCCTTGCAGGTACGATCTTCAAATGTGAACATTGCGAAATGGAATTCACATCCAAAAGTGGACTCAGCCAGCATGAGCGTCACAGGCACGCTGAAGTACGGAACAAAAAAAGAATTGCAGCTCACCTACCGCAGGGTAAGCCTGGCCGGAGAGAGAACAAATGGACGCAAGAGGAAACGGACCTCCTCATAAAATTAGAGAAGCAGTACGAAGGCTGCGCAGAGATTAACAAAAAGATTGCACTCCATCTTACATCGAAAACGAACAAACAGATTGGTTCTAAGAGACGATGTCTCCTGAAAGCAGCGCAAAAGTCAGCGGGCACAACAACAACACAAAGCAGCCAGACGGAAGGTGCTTTGAACATGGAATCGCCACCTAAGGGGGAGGACGCAGAGATGGTGCCAGGGAGCGGTCCCGAAATGGCAAGGAAGCAGCGACCCCCAGCCAGTATCCCGAAGTTCAGGGATCTGGACGACCAGCGGAGATCGGTTGAAGAATTGACGGGTGTAAAAGATGATCCCGAAACGAGAGCCTTGGCCATCGGCCTCGTGGAATGCATAACGGATACAATACTGAATGAAAATAAGGTTGATAAACCTGATAAGCGGTCCAGGAAAACAATAGCTCGCCCAAAGGATGGAAGTAAGAATACGAAGGCCAAGAAAAAATGGGCAGCTAAGGCGGCACATTTTAAATCCACACAATTGGTATATAAAACAGACAGAAGGAAACTGGCACGTCAAATCATGGGTGCACCGTCCACCCAATTTTGCCCACTAAGCAAAGTCGAACTAGAGGAGTGTTTTACAGAAAAACTCTCCAAACCCAATAACAAAGCAAACCTGCAGAAGTTTGTAACATACAGGGGAGCGGGATGGTACGAAAGCTTGGAACTCCCCATAAGTAAGGAGGAGGTGATAGAGGCAATAAAGGGCATGGATAAGAACATGGCGGCAGGTCCCGATGGGATGAAATGGGAAAACATCAATGACATCCAGATGGAGTTTGAAGAAAGGATTCCACACCTCTTCACCCTCTGGCTCATGTCTGGTTCCATCCCTCGGATGCTGAAAAAGAGCCGTACGGTCCTCATCCCCAAAACTGATGATGCGGAAAAGCTTAAAAGTATAGACAACTGGCGGCCAATAACAATCGGCCCGATCTTATTAAGGCTCTACACAAAGATCATCGCCAAACGCCTAAGCGACGTGGTCCAGATCGACCCTCGGCAGAAAGGGTTTCTGGTGGAGTCTCCTGGTTGCAATGAGAATATAACGATTCTCAGTAACATTATGAAAGGGGTGAAACGCAACAGGAAAGAGCTGGCCGTTGTCTTCGTAGATCTGGCAAAAGCTTTAGACTCCATGGGGCCTAAAAAGCTCATAAAAGCACTGCAAAGAGTGAGGCTGCCCGGAACATTCATAAACATGATAACAGATCTGTATACGGAAACAGATACATACCTTGAAAGTAAAGACGGAAGAACAAACCCCATTAAAGTCATGAGAGGGGTCAAACAAGGTGACCCGCTATCACCGATACTATTTAATGTCTCTATGGATCCTCTCAGCAACTCCCTACAAGAGGCACAGTTGGGCGTCCACTTGCCCTGGAGGGGAGAGAAGATGTGTTGCTCAGCTCTGGCGTTCGCTGACGACATTGCTCTGCTCAGCGACTCCTATGCCGGCATGTCAAAGAACTTGGCCATTGTACAGGACTTCTGCCAAAAAACGGGACTGGAGATGAATGCCGGGAAGACCAAAGGCTTCCACTTCATCCACAAAGGAAGACGTTCCTGTACAACGCTAGACCGAACTGGCAGCTGAAAGGAGGTCCGATCTCTTACATACCACCAGGAGAGGCGGAGAAATACCTGGGTGCCAGAATCGACCCATGGGCAGGAGTAACTGAGGAGCGATGGGGACCCAGAATCGATATGTGGATAGAGAATCTGAAGAAGGCAGCTCTTCGGCCTATCCAGAGGATTGAAATCCTCAAAACGCATATGATACCCAGAATATATTTCCACCTGATCCTCGCAGAGGTCTCACAGAATACACAAGTCAAACTGGACCAATATATCAAAAACTGACCATGGATTTCTTCAGGGCGTTCTTGGACGTCCTGGGGAGTGAATTCAGGCACTAGTGTGCCTACGCACATAGGTGGCGAATTTCCATCTTCAGACCCTGCAACGATACCTTTACATTGAGCCCCCTCCGAGATGGTTGCCCTGGCGACGTATTTCTTCCGCCAGGTCCACGGCCTGAATAATGACATGCAGCTCCTGTTTATAGAGCAGAGGGGCCTCGGTGGCTCCTTGCAGGCGTTGCTCGTCTTTTACCACGATCTGATCAAAGTCTGGAACATGGTCGCCTCGTGACGCAGCTCTCCCCCGTCAGGAGTAGCGGCTATCGTCAGAGCTGGAAGACAGATAAAAATGATTGATCAATGAGGTGGCTAGTGTTTAATACAGCTGTGTCACTGGTCTTGATGCCCAGATGCAAATGCAGGTCAATACCATACCGGAACTTTAAAGAATACTGGGGACCAGGACACTTAAGGACAGGCTGCCCAAAATGGTGTGTGTGTTATGTACGGTGCCCAGAGTGTAGTAATTTAAAGAATTTGTTGCAAAGTTGCATACCATCATGGATTGACAACAGACACAAAGGCTAGGAGTACTTATGCCAATGCCATGAACCCATGCCAACTGCAGTTGCCATGCAAAGCATACCCAGTCCCAAATATTATCCTGACTAGAGTCTATGATGGGACTAGTTCCCAGGATACCGGTGATGGATCAGTAACAATGAACAATAACGGTAAACTGGGTGGAAGATATCAGTGTCATTCTAGATGGTGTACGTGTGGGCATCATGGAGGAGTAGGGGAACTCCATGACCAGCACTGATCTGAAGGGGTGTCAGGAGGGGATGCACATGTAGTGTTGTGCCCATATCACCTGAATGTGTTCGACCGACATGTGGGTTTGACTCAAAGCGCACAACCTATCAACCATAACCTGGAGGTGATGGCTCAGAGCCAGGTCCCATCCCATACAAGGGCAATGGAACCACTAGCGTGAGCCAATATAGGGTACACGATGACATCTGGGGCCCAGTTCATGATTTGACCTTCTGCTTTAGAAGCCAGATAAAGGTTCAAGTAGCACAGACCGGCTCTAGGGGGCAGTGACCATTGTATCACAAGGTGCACATTAATCATGGAAAAGGTCAGCGAGCAATCCAGAACAGGAATAATTGGGGGAAAGTCAACTTCAACGGGATGAGGATGCATCTGAGATGAGAGAGTTGAAATCAAACATTGGCAGATAAGACAGTGGCTGAGCAATGGCCACCTTCAAAGGAAAAGTATTGTAGGCAATGTCAAGACATATTCCCTTGAAGGGGAAAGGTCGGACAACTAAATTCAGAAAGCCCTGGATGATGAGAGATAGGAGGTAAAGATAAAAAGGGAGAAGTGTGTGTAGGCCAGATGTCAGGTAGAAAAATACAATGGAGAACCCGGGTGAATTTAGAAGGACCAGAGGGGAAGTGAAGAAACTAAATCAGAAAAGCAAGGAGAGAGCATGAAGAGGCTGTCAGGGAACATGAAAGGGAATCCCAAGGTCTTCTGCAAACACCTAAATAATGAGTGGTAAGCGAGAGTAGGGCCGATTAGAGACATAAAAGGGATCTTGTATGTGGAGGCTGGAGCAATTGCAGAGGTGTGGAATGAGTACTTA
Organism: Cetorhinus maximus; assembly: GCF_964194155.1. Lineage (NCBI taxonomy): Eukaryota > Metazoa > Chordata > Chondrichthyes > Lamniformes > Cetorhinidae > Cetorhinus > Cetorhinus maximus. Next base: position 153,016 of record NW_027596517.1, read on the forward strand.
GCATCTGTTTTTTGGAAAGGTACCTAGGCTGAGGTGAGAGGTGGTAACTGCTCCATCAGAAGAACTTTCAATTGAGGAAGGTGGTGTTGGAAAGGCCATCTTTACTTAAAATAGATAAGGTACCAGGACCTTAGACAAGTGCAGGATAATTAAGGAAGCCAGCATGGATTCATTAAAGGAAACTCATGTTTAAATAACTTGATGTTCTTTTGAGGTGATAACAGAAGATTGATGTGGGAAACACATTGAGGTGGTGTTTATGGATTTGACATTGATACAGTGCCACACAGACTTGAGCAAAATTCCAGCTCATGGAATAAAAGGGACAGTAGGAACATGGATAGAAATTGGCTGAGGGACAGGCAACAGTAGTGGGTAAATGGTTGTTTTTCAGATTGGAAGAAAGTTTGTAATGGAGTTCGCCAGGGGTCAGTGTTGGGACACTTCCTGATTATATATATTAATGACTGAGACTGTGGTGTGCAGGGCATGATACCAAAGTTTGCAGATGATACAAGATTGGAAATGTCAATTGTGATGAGACTAGCCTTGAATTTCAAAAGGACAGACAAATTGCAAATGGAGTTCGATGCAGAGAAGGTGGAGGTGATTCGTTTTGGCAGTAAGAATATAGAGACACAGAATATTTTATAAAGTGACAGCATCTAAAGGAGATGCAGGAACTGAGGGACCTCTGTGTATATGTACATAGGTCACTGAAGATGGTAGGGCATGTTGAGACAATAGTTAAAGCATATAGTATCTTAGGGTTTAATAATAGGAACTTGTATAAGACAGTTAGGCCTCATCTGGAGTACTGCGTCCAGTTCTGAGCACCATACATCAGGAAGGATGTGAAGGCATTTGAGAAAGTACAGAGGACATTGACAAAAATGATTCCAGGGATACACAGGATGTAGCTATGAGGGTAGGTTGGAGAGGTTGGGATTGTTTCCTTGGAGAAAAGGCGGCAGAGAGAAGACTTGATAAAGATATTTAAGATCCTGAGGGTAATGAAACAGTACATAGGTTAGAAAGAGTTCCCATACAAGAGATGAACAAGAGGGCACAGATTCAAAATAATTGGCAAAAGGAGTAAATGTGGTGTGAGGAAAACGTTTTTTCACCGAGGGTGGTTGGGGTCTGGAACAATCTTCCTGAAAGGGTGGTGGAGGCAGGTTCAATCAAGGCATTCAAAAGAATTGATTTCTACCTAAGTGAGAGAATGTGCAAGGTTACGGGGAAAAGGCAGGGGAGTGGGACTAGGTGGAATGCTCTCAGTTGGCGGGAGTAACTATGACTGATGGTGGCGGCCTCGCTAGTGAGTCCGTCTGGTTAGTAGTTACGTGACCTGTGGTGGTTTGGTGTTCTCACCATCCACAGCGTCGGTCGTGCCCCCTCGTGCCTCCTGCTGGTAACAATGTCACCATAATCAGGGTTGGCACTGTGTTGGTTGTGGTCTGTGGAGACCAGCATTATCGTATAAAAATGTCTGAACGTCGGTTGGGAAGCGACCCAGAGAAAAAACGTTCCCACAGTTGTGCCTTATGTAGCAGGACACTGCGTAAGTTGCAATTGCTACACAAGTGCTAGTTCCGAGCTCAATGGACTAGAGAGATAGTCCACCTCAACACAAACCACTGAGGTGGAATCGAGACCATTTAGAAACTATTACCTACCCTACAGGGAACTGGTGAAACAAGCCAGGCTGGAAGATCCGGAACCCTTAATAGTGAATGACGAACAACACGAGGTGGTGTCGGAGTCAAGAACTCAAAGCTAAAGGGATGACTCGAGAGCCATAAAAACGCTGACCTTTTATAACAAAAAGTTCAAGGGAACGGTAACTTTGGACAATAATGGGGTTGAGGAGCCCCAAGACGAGACAGGTATTCCACCAACCTACATCGAGCCTGTGGAGCTGCCACCCAGTGACGACAGAACCGTACAGAGCGAAGTGGAGATCCAATACCCCGTTGATGGGCTGCTCTGCCATCTGCTACTCCCCGGGGTGGGTGAGTTCTGCAAACACATGGCCGTGAGACATCAGATTAAACACCTTCACACAATTTGCTCCAAATGCAGAAAATCTGGTGATTACCATTTGGTTGCATGTCATTATAGCAAATGTAAAGGGGTAAGGTCACCTCTCACCGGTACGATCCATGCATGTGAACACTGAAACGCAGTTCACATGGCAAATTGGGCTCAGCCAGCACGAGCGTCATAGACACGCTGAAGTACATAACGTGAAAAGATAAGCAGCTCATCTACCACAAGCAAAGCCTGGCCGGAGAGATTATAAATGGACTAAAGAGGAAACCGACCTCCTCAGAGAATGAATGAAGTGGTATGAAGGCTGTGCAGACATCAACAAACACATAGCAGCCCATCTCACATCTAAAACCAGCAGGCAGATTGCTTCCAATAGAAGATCGCTCCTGAAAGCAGAGCAGAGATCAACGAGCGTATCATCACCGCAAAGCAGCCAGACAGAAGGTGCTTGGGAAACGGAAACTCCACAAGAGGGGGATGACGCAGAGGTGGTGAGGGGGAAACAGTCCCCAAAGGGCGAGGAATGTGCGACCCCCGGCCAGTATCTCTAGACACATGGATCTGGATGATCAGCTGAAGAACTAATGGTGGTACAGAACGACCCAGAAACAAGAGCCATGGCCATCGGCCACATTGAAAGCATCACAGATATTATATTAACTGAAGGAAAGGAAGAGGAAACTGGCAGGAGGTCCAGGAAGACAGAAGCTCACCCCAAGGACAGAGGCCGAAACACGAAATCCAAGAAAAAGTGGGCAGCTAAAAAAGCAAATTCCAAAGCAACTCTGTTGACTTACAAAACAGACAGGAGAAAGATAGCACGGCAAATCATGGATGCACCGTCCACCCTACAATGTCCACTCAGCAAAGCTGAACTCGAAGAGAGTTTTACCCAGAAGCTCAAAACCATATAAAGCAAACCGCCAAAAGTTTACATTATATAACGGAAGGAGAGATTAAGACTCTTTGAAAGAACCCATACAGAATGAAGAGGTCGAGAATGCGCCAATTAAAAGCATTGATAAGAACACGGCAGCAGGACCTGATGGGATGAAGTTGGAAGACATCATAGACGTCCAGGCAGACTACGAAGACAGGCTTCCATGTCTCTTCTCCCTCTGGCTCAAGTCAACTTCCATCCCAAGGGTCTTGAAAAAGATCCACACAGTTCTCATTCCTATGACAGATGACACCGAGAAACTAAAAAGCATAGACAACTGGCGACCAATAACGATCGGCCCAATTTTATTCCGACTTGTCGCTAAAATTATAACCAAACGCTTAAGTGATGCGTCCAGATCAATCTCATGCAGAAAGGATTAATGGGTCTTTTTCTGGATGGCAAGCTGTAACAAGTGGGGTGCCACAGGGTTCGGTCCTGAGGCACCAAATATTTACTGTCTATATTAATGACTTGGATTCAGGGATAGAAGGTACTATAGCTAAATTTGCAGATGACACCAAAATAGGTGGGAAAGTTGCAAGGAAGAAATAAGAAATTTACAAAATGCACAATGGACAGGTTAAGTGAATGGGCCAAAATTTGGCAGATGGAGTTTAACATGGATAAGTGTGAGGTTATCCCTTTTGGTCGGAAGAATAAAAAGGCAGCTTATTATTTAAATGGAGAGAAACTTCAGAATGCTTCAGTGCAGAGGGATCTGGGTGTCCTCGTGCATGAATTGCTGAAAGCTAGTATGCAGGTACAACAGGTAATAAGGAAAACAAATTGAATTCTGGCACTTATTGCTAAAGGAATAGAACAAAAATAGGGAAGTGTTGCTGCAGCTGTACAAGGCATTGGTGAGACCGAATCTGGAATACTGTGCAGAGTTTTGGTCCCCTTACTTGAGGAAGGATGTAGTTGCACTGGAGGCAGTTGAGAGCAGATTCAATAGATTGATGCCAGAGATGCAGGACTTGTCTTATGAGGAGAGATTGAGCAGTTTAGGCCTATACTCACTAGAGTTTAAGGATGAGAGGAGCTCTTATTGAGGTATATAAGATGCTAAAGGGGATAGACAAAGTAGATTTGGAGCGGATGTTTCTTCTTCTGGGGCATTCCAGAATGAAAGGCCGTAGTTTTAGGCTAAGAGGTGGTAGATTTATATCAGAGATGAGCAGGAATGATTTTTCTCAAAGGGTCGTGAATCTGTGGAAGTCACTACCTCAGAGGGCAGTGGATGCCGGGACGCTGAATAAATTTGAGGAGAAAGAGAGATTTCTAATTTGAGGCCAATTTGAGATCAGCTATGCTCGTAATAAATGGCGGGGCAGGCTCGAGGGGCTGAATTGCCTTCTCCTGCTCCTAGTTCTTATGTTCTTATGAAAAGGGTTTCTGGTGGTGACTCCTGGTTGTAATCAGAACATCACAGTTCTAAGTAAAATCATGAAAGGGGCCAAACGCAACAGGAAAGAGCTGGCCGTTGTCTTTGTGGATCTGCCCAAGGCGTTCGATTCCGTTGGGCATAAAATACTCATCGAGGCTCTTCAAAGAGAGTGGGACTGCCAAAAAGATTCATAACAACGATTACAGATCTGTCCTCGGAAACTAGCACATGTGTTGACTGTAAAGATGGTCAAATTAAACCTATCAATATCATAAGAGGGGTCAAGGTGACCCGTTATCACCAATCCTGTTCAACATTGCGATGGACCCTCTAATCTGTTCCCTACAGGAGGAACAGCTGGGCGTCCACTTGCCTTCCAGGGAACACAGGTTAGTTGCTCAGCTCTGGCGTTCGCTGATGACATTGCTTTACTCAGTGACTCCTATTCAGGCATGACCAAGAACTTAGCCATTGTACAGGAATTCTGCCAGAACACAGGGTTGGAGATGAATGCCAGGAAGACCAAGAGATTCCACTTCATCCACAAGAGGAATACGTTTCAGTATAACAGTATGGCAAACTGGCAGTTGAGAGGAGGTCCAATCTCATACACAACTCCAGGAGACACAAATATCTGGGAGCCAGAATCAAACCCTGGGCAGGGGTAACTGGGGAGCAATGGGGATCCAAAATCAATGGCTGGACAGTGAATTTGAAATAGGCAGCAATTCAACCTATCCAAAGGATCGAAAACCTTGAAATCCACGATTCCGTGGATATATTTTCATTTAGTCCTCGCAGAGGTATCGCAAAACACGTTGGTTAAACTCGATCATCCCATTAAAAACACATCAAAAGAAATCCTCCACCTTCCACCGCACATAACGGATGGAATTCTCTACAGCAGTAACCGCAATAGTGGTCTAGCCATGCCGAGACTTGAAGTCCAAATTCCTTTGGCCATTGTCCGGAAATTAGGGGCGTTGGAGAGCTCACCGGACAAGGTGATTCAGGCCTTGTTTGAATTCAGTGGCATCAAGAACAAAGAGACAATCAAATCCCTGAGGAATTTTAAAGTGCTCAGGCAAATCGAAAAATCCCTCAAGGAGAAGGGTGGTCCAAGAGGGACGCAGGAAGCAAATGGCAATAATGAAATCATCAATTTAGGATGGATGGATATTCCCCAAATGTACAGACCAAAATCAGTCAACAGATATGCGGCTTGGAGGGAGGTTAAATATTTAAAGTGGACCGAACTCCAATACCAAGGAACAGGCATCAAGTACTCAGGCAATGACTATACTTCAAATTCCTGGCTCAGAACTTGTCTTAACCTCAAACAATCCAGATTCAGGCTCATGAACAGTATTTTATTATACCGTAATCTCTATCTAATGAGATCCACCATAAACAGGGGAAGACACCAGGCAAACAAGTCCTGCAGACGATGTGAGGCCCTTTTCGAATCACTGGCTCACATCTCCGGTGACTATCCATTCATTAAAAACGCCCGGATCAAAAAATCCTGGACCACTTGCAACAGTTTATCTCGAAGTGCGGCTGGGCATCCGACTTGGAACCGAGACACTTTGGAAAAGACGGGACCCTCTGGAGGCCAGACCTGGTACACGTCAAGGATGGAGTAGTAGCGGTTGTCAATGTCAGTGCGGTTTGAAGACAATAACAATTTGTTGGAGAAAGCTAGGGCAGAGAAGGAACGGAAGTATCAACACCTAAAGGACGAAATACAAGATCTGTCCGGGGGCGCGTCAGTTACCTTCTTCAGATTCGTCATGGGAGCAAGAGGAAAGTGGCTCGATTTGAACAAAAGCTTCATGCGATTCCTGAAGATCCAGAAATAGAAGTCCTTCACCCAACTTCGAGACTGACGATCTCTCTGACCTTGGAACTTGTGCAAATATTTGGAGGCCAGTAATCAGAGTCGTTTAACAGATCTCACTTGGTTCGATAACGCAAGCCCCAAGATGAAGGACAGGAAGGTGATACAAGACAGGGATTGTATATCGACAGTGAGAAGTCCAGATCCTGATCCCTGGAGGGCAGGTAGAGTGGCTAATTTGGTTGCATATGTGCAGTGATCATGTTAGTCTAACAATGGTTTTAGCTAACTTGGTCATTATTTGGGGTGGTGGGTGCATGATATTCATTATAAATGTTAACTAAAGCAGCTTTTACTATGTTAATATAGTTAATTAATAAAGATGGCAACACAATCAGATGATGTTATTCAGGATAGATCTTTTGACCACTAACTATGTGATCGGCCACCTAGTATCATCAGTACCTAATGTGACGAATATTCACGCTTGGCCGACAGAGGATCATGGTCAGTTATTCCCACGCTCCGCTTTCACCTGAGTCACTTCCCTTGGTTGTGGTCACTCCTGGAGTTAAGTCACAACGTGGACGAGCCACGTAAATACTCGGATTGGGCGCTGCATTAATTTGTGTGTATTAAATGAGTCAGTACAGTCTCGATGGACAAATAGCCTCCTCCTGCAATGTAAAGAGTCAGTGAAATGATAATCCTACCTTGGATCACTCCCCAATAAACCTGAGCAATAATTTCCAGGATTACATCTCCCATTTTGGGTATGGTATTCCACCATTACCCAAACATTTGACTGAACTGGTAAAGGATGCAGAGCTTCCGCTAAAACATTACAGTAAAACCGGGGGCAGAATTTTACCCTCAGAGGGGGTGCTCGGCAGGGGTGGTCAGGGAACTAACTGCCACCGGCGATCGGCAGCTCTCCGCGATTTTACGAGGACGGGCCAATTAAGGCCCCCCCAGCGTAAAACGCAGCCAATGAGTGAGGGCGATGGGGCGGGGGCTTGTCTGTCGGGTCCACTGACATCCCAGCAGCCAATTCAAATACAGCCTTGGCAGCCCCTGGAAGGCTGTCACTAAAGGACGCGGAAGTCCTGGGAATGGAGACCATAGCGGGTGGACACGGCAGGCGGGAGGGCAGGTGGGCAAGGCAGTCAGCCCCACGTTTCTCAGTTGAGAGCCTCGCTGCCCTCCTGGAGGTGACAGCAAGGGGAGAAACACTTGTCCCCAGGGACTGGAAGCAGCCACCCCCACCTCACCAAAAGAGGCCTGGGTGGAGGTGGCATCCAGGGTCAGCAGCCACAACGTGGTGAGGCGCACATGGGTGCAGTGCCGAAAGCACTTGAATGATCTCCTGCAATGGGGAAGGGTGAGTACCGTGTTGGCATGGGTCACTTTGCTGAACAGTTGAGCTGGCCATCCCAATGGATCTCAAATGTTAGAGTGTGAGTAGTGAACATCAATGAGGCAGGATCTGGCCAGGAGGGTGAGTCCTGGCTGCTTGGAGCCTTGCAGCTCCTGGGTCACAAATCGGCTGAGCCCTGTGAGGTGTTTCTCAGGTGGGGTTGGCCAGGATGGAATGGTGCTGCAGGTAGAGGGAACGCTAATCAATGCTCCATCCTTCCAGGAGAAAACATCCGATAACAATGCAGAGAGGTCGTGGACTGGCGGGGGATCCCCACATCCTCACTAGATACAAGCAGGCCCTAGACCTGAAGAGGCACCATGCAACTCAGTCAAGCGGCTGCAGTGAGGTTGGGGTGTCAGAGGGAGGTCAAATTGTAGTGCACGGAGGTGAGAATGTGGCTTTTTACAACCATTGCAGTGTAGTCTGTATATTGATGGGAACCTTGAAGCCCCATTGATAATGGGGAGATGAGGGCACCATGATGCAGATCTGTCTCATCAGGGTGCCAGGCATACACACGGACAGTCTAATGACAAACTAATGACATGTCAGAGTGTCCCGGACATTGGCAGAGGGCTGCTGGGGACCAGGTCAATGCTCAGTCAATGGCTGATAGGCCTCTGAAGTCATCCATGAGGCAGCAGATGCTGGATGTCCAGCCGGGTGTGGAAGATGAGGGAATGCGTGCCATGGTGTCCGTTGTGGAGGAGTCCCTGCAGAGAATAGCACTGTGTTCACCCTCATGGCCGAGCACACTGCCTCCTCCATGGAGGGAGTGGTGACTCTCATGGAGAGGCTCCTCCAGGGCCTCAATCAGGGGTTCCCGGAGATCAAGCCCTCACACCAGCAATGACCTCAGCTGCTCAGTGTGGGAGATGGATTGCTCAGCCAGGTGCCCATCCATCAATGGTGAGCAGGGGTGTCCAATGCAACCTGAAATTGGTGTATAACCAGCCTGGTGTCTGTGGGCTCCTCAGGGCGCTCCGGATGCAGCAGCAGCTCCTCTGCCAGTGACCATGGCATCTGAGGCTGCACTGACAGGGGAGATGCCAGCCATGGCATTGGCCACTCCCTCCCCAAGCAGGGCCAGCACAGGCTCCACGGGCCAGAGGACACCCGCCAATGTCATTAATGCCAACAGGGCTGCAGAGTCAGCAGGCTGTCTCCAATGCCAGTGCCAGTGATGGGGGAGCACCGAGTCGTAGCACCTGCTAGAGAAAACTCAAAGCACCTTAATCACAACACAACCTGATCACTTGTTTCTCCCAATTGTGTTGCTTTTTTTTTGAATGGTGTGATGTAATAGACTAGTTAATGTTAATTTCTGCTATTTTTGTCAGCATTAAATTATGTTTTTGTTTGCAACTGGCCTCTGGATACTTCATTTGCTGTGTAGGTGTGGGGTAAGCCATGATGTTATGATGGAGTGTGACTCCTTAAATTTCATTACAATGGCAGAGTGTATGTTGTTAACCAAGGAACGGGTCCTGTCAGGGATTAAGTGTGGAGCCTGCAGCTCTCGCACGTGGTGGTGGCTCTTATTTGGTAGGTTTGCTGAAGGAGCGATGGATCAAAGCATTCTGGGTGTACCTGCCTCCCTGGAGGTTACCCAGGTCAGTGTCTATGCCCTCAGTGATCTCACCATGTTCATCCACAGACTCACTGCTGGACTCATCGCCTGTCGCCTGTGCAGCTACATCAAGATCATCTTCCTCCGCTGTATCCCCCTTTCCAGTGCCAGATAGTGATTGGTTGCTTGCTGCACGCTGCACAGTGAAACACAATCTGGCTTGGAGGGAGTGGGGGTGAGGAACATGGTATTGCAGTGCACCCCAAGTGGTCCAGGCATCAGAAGCACATTAAGCCCGCTTGTTCTCTCTACCACCGCCCTTGTGTAGGGGTGGCTCTTGTACCACTGCTCAACCCATTCTTGGGTGGTGGAGAGGCATCATGAGCCACCTTTTGAGCGGATTGCCCTCGTCACGCAGTCGCCATCCATCCAATCGGGCTGGAGCACTGAAGAGCCCCGGCGCCTGGGTGTGAGTGTCTCAGGATATAAGCGTCATGGGAGCTGCCAGGGTACCTTGCAGAGATGTGCAGAAGCTGCATCCTGTGGTCTCACACGCGCACACTGATATCAACTAGTTTTATTTCATGTTCGGGTATATGCCTGCATGCCGAGGGTAAAATTCTCCCCAGGGAAACAAGAGATGTGGTCAAGGAAATAAATACCCCAGCTTGATGGGATATTGGGCTAAATATTGAGGTTCCCCCTTGAATTCTATCTGCAGCCTATAAGCAAATTGTAAAATTGATTACAGTATTATATCAGTTACCATGTAAGCAAAAACAAAAAAACGGGAAAAACCTGGAATATTTCAAAGGGGATTTGGGGTGATGGAACCAAATTAATTAACTGAATAAACAAATGTACAATTTGGCTGAAATCAGCCATGCGCTCACCATCACAAGAATCAACGGAGGGAATATCTCTACTGTAAAAGAAATATTAAAAGGTTGGGTGGAGTGCTGGAGAACTGAAGGACATGACCTGAGCTGTGAGAATATAAAATAGCTAAACCACACTGTACAGACACTAAGCATTAACTAACCCAAGAGGGGTGAGTGAAATCGAAATTCTGGCTCAAGATACTGAGAGTCATTATCATGGGCAATGGTGCAGGGCAACTGCCATCACATAGCACAATTATTTCCTGCCAGGGATTAAAGAAACATTCACACCTCAATCAACGGATGGAAGGAAGTTCACAAACACATGGTTCGGGGTGTGGGAGAAAGAAGTCAGACAGGCACTTGGAAAAGCAATTCAATATTGAGCATTCTTCAATCATTCAGCATCAATTCCATCGACATGGGGGCTGAAGGGTTCTCAAAAATCCCACATTTTTCATATCAACAAGGGTATGACTTTTGGACTTTTATGGCAGAGGACCCAACACTGCTGAGTTAAGTTTAGAACCCTGCAGACAGGAGGCTAGGCCCATGAAGGTCTGGGACTGGACATGCCCGGGCTTGTTGAGAGCAGTGCGGATTGCTGCCGGAAACCAGACAATGAGAGGAGGCAGAATACGCATTCTTCCCTTTAAAACAATCAACCCAGAGAAAGACTTCATCTTACACGAAAATAAAGCCCATAAAAATGTTGCATAAATAATCGCTACCGACTACTAAGGCAGGAAGGCCGCAATCAATGCAATTATGTGAACTTATCAATACTCCACAAATACAATGGCTTTCAGTTCAAGACTAGTTACAGGGCCAGGAAGACAAGGATAAACATCATGCGAGCCCAATAAAAACAACGAGACAACAATCTCCTGAAGAAGCCCACCAAAATCAGACAAAGAAGTAACCTTGATTTGGATTCAGATAAGAAATTAAAAAAAAAGTATAACTGGGCTACAATTTATGAAGGGGAGGAGGGGGAGCAGCTTTGGAGTGGTTGAAGCAGAGTTCAAGCAGGGAGAGGTCACTGAGCCCAGTGGAGGAAGGAGATCTGGAGGTTTGCAGGCCCGCAGGCAACAACACAGCGAGGGGCACAGGGTCGCAGGCTCAATGAAAGACAACGAGGCCGCAACCGCAGCCCTCCACGGCGATCGATCACCCACAACCACTCCCTCCACCCAACTGAAGAACCTTCGCAGATTCCACAGACCAGGACCACGTGGGGATAGCAGGCCCCAGAGGACACAGAGCGCACCCCAGAACTGCAACCGGCTTTCCTGGCTGGATTTTGAACTGTCAAGGAACCCTGGTTGGTGAGCATGATCCCTGACCTCTCCTAGTTCAATTTAGTTATGTTTTGGGGGTTGGACAAGGGTAAGGGGATTACTAGCCCAATTATCCCTGGTTATGCCTTGTGTTCCCCATTCTTAACTACTTTGTAGGCCTGTATCATCTCAGTGTAATCCTAATGTTATAAATTCATTTGTGACTTCAATAAACCCAGGTTTTTTTTCATTGCACCAAAACCAGTTGTCTGCTGCACTTTGTTAAAACCCCCAAATAAGTCCAAGGTCTAGAACCCAGGGAGTGGGACCGATTCGGACCGCTCAGAAGTCAGAGGTGAAGCTGACACACACCCCCCACCCCCTACAGGGGGGTGGATGGAAGACGGATAAAGGGGGATTGATCAATGAAATGGCTACAGTGTTTAATACAGGGATGTCACTGGTCTTGATGCCCAGAAGCAAATGCAGGTCAATACCTGACAAACGCTAGAGAATATTGGGGAAGGGTAATGAGATTGAGGGACAAGAGTTACAGGAAGACCAAGTAATGACTATTCACCTAAAAAAAGAAATAGTTGAACTGGAAACTCATGCCCAGACCATAGGCAATTTCATAGAGGACCAGGACACGTCAGGTCAGTCTGCCCAAAATGTGTGTGTGTGTTATGTACGGTGCCCAGAGTCTAGTAATTTAGAGAATTTGTTGCAAGGTTACATACCATCATGGATTGACAACAGACACCTAAAGGCTAGGAGTACTTATGCCCATCTTATGAACCCATGCCAGCTGCAGTTGTCATGCAAAGCATACCCAGTCCCAAATATTATCCTGACTACAGTCTATCATGGGAATAGTTCTCAGGATATCGATGATGGATCAGTAACAATGAACAATGCCGGAAAACTGGGTGGAAGATATCAGTGTCATTCTAGATGGTGTACCTGTGGGCACCATGGAGGAGTAGGGGAACTCCATGACCAGCACTGATCTGAAGGGGTGTCAGGAGGGGTTACACATGTAGTGTTGTGCCGATATCACCTGAATATGTTCAGCCGACATGTGGGTTTGACACAAAGCGCACAACCTATCAACCGTAACCTGGAGGTGATGGCTCAGAGCCATGTCCCGTCCCAAGTTGCATATACAAGGGCAATGGAACCACTAGCGTGAGCCAATATAGGGTACACAATGACACCTGGGGCCCAGTTTATGATTTGACCTTCTGCTTTAGAAGCCAGATAAAGGTACAAGTAGCACAGACAGGCTCTAGGGGGCAGTGACCATTGTATCACAAGGTGCACATTAATCATGGAAAAGGTCAGCGAGCAATCCAGAGCAGGAATAATTGGGGGGAAGTCAACTTCAACAGAATGAGGATGCATCCGAGACGAGTGAGTTGAAATCAAATATTGGCAGAAAGGACAGTGGCTGAGCAATGGCCACCTTCAAAGGAAAAGTATTGTAGGCAATGTCAAGATATATTCCCTTAAAGGGGAAAGAGTAGGACAACTCAATCCAGAAAGCCCTGGATGATGAAAGATAGGAGGTAAAGATAAAAAGGGACAAGTGTGTGTACGCCAGATGTCAGGGAGAAAAATACAATGGAGAACCCGGGTGAATTTAGAAGTACCAGAGGAGAAGTGAAGAAACTAAATCAGAAAAGCAAGGAGAGAGCATGAAGAGGCTGGCAGGGAACATAAAAGGGAATCCCAAGGTCTTCTGCAAACACCTAAATAATGAGTGGTAAGCGAGAGTAGGGCCAATTAGAGACATAAAAGGGATCTTGCAAGTGGAGGCTGGAGTAATTGCAGAGGTGTGGAATGAGTACTTTGCATCTGTTTTTTTAAGAAATGTACCTAGGCTGAGGTGAGAGTTGGTAACTGCTCCATCACAAGAACATTCATTTGAGGAAGGTCGTGTTGGAAAGGCCATCTTTACTTAAAATAGATAAGGCACCAGGACCTTAGACAAGTGCAGGATAATTAAGGAAGCCAGCATGGATTCATTAAAGGAAACTCATGTTTAAATAACTGGGATGTTCTTTAGAGGTGATAACTGAAGATTGATGAGGGAAACACAATGCCGTGTTGTTTATGGATTTGACATTGATACAGTGCCACACAGACTTGAGCAAAATTCTAGCTCATCATGGAATAAAGGGTAAAGTAGGATCTTGGATCAAAATTGGCTAAGAGACAGGCATCAGTAGTGGGTAAATGGTTGTTTTTCAGATTGGAGGAAAGTTTGTAATGGAGTTCCCCAGGGGTCAGTGTTGGGAAACTTGCTCATCCTTAGATTGTGGTGTGCAGGGCATGATTTCAAAATTTGTAGATGTCAAATTTGAAATGTTGTCAATGGTGATGAGACTAGTCTTGAACTCCAAAAAAAGGGCATAGACATGTTTGTGGATTGGGCAGACAAATGAAGTTCATTGCAGCAAAGTGGGAGGTGATTTGTTTAGGCAGGAAGAATATGGAGAGACAGTATATTTTATAGAGGGTCAGCCTCTAAAGGAGATGCAGGAACTGAGGGACCTCTGTGTATATGTACATAGGTCACTGAAGATGGCAGGGCATGTTCAGAGAATAGTTAACAAAGCATTTTCTATCTCAGGCTTTAATAATAGGAACTTGTATAAGACAGTTAGGCCTCATCTGGAGTACTGTGTCCAGTTCTGAGCACCACACTTCAGGAACGATGAGAAGACATTGGAGACAGTCCCAGAGGATATTCACAAGAATGATTCCAGGGATACACAACTGTAGCTATGAGGGTAGGTTGGATAGGTTGGGATTGTGTTCCTTGGAGAACAGAAGGCTGAGGGAAGACCTGATAGAGATATTCAAGATCATGAGGAGGGTAATGAAACAGGGTACATAGTGAGAAACGGTTCCCACACAAGAGATGAACTAGAGGGCACAGATTCAAAATAATTGACAAAAGGAGTAAATGTGGAGTGAGGAAATTTTTTTTTCACCAAGAGTGGTTAAAGTCTGGAACAATCTTCCTGAAAGGGTGGTGGAGGCAGGTTCAATCAAGGCATTCAAAAGGGATCTGGATTACTACATAAGCGAGAGAATATGCAAGGTTACGGGGATAAGGCAGGGGAGCGGGACTAGGGGAATGCTCTTTCATTTGGCAGGAGCAATATGACTGATGGTGATGGCCTCACCAGTGAGTCTGTCTGCATAGTACTTACGTGACCTGTGGTGGTTTGGTGTTCTCACCATCCACAGCGTCGGTCGTGCCTCCTCGTGGCTCCTGATGGTAACAACGTCACCGTTATCCGAGTTTGCACAGATATGAAAGGTTTTGTTGTCTGAACGACTTACAAAAGAGCAGAGTGTGGATTGTGGTCTGCGGAGACCAGCATAATCGTATATAAATGGTTGAACCTCATTGGTCAGAGCGGCCCATGTGGGAAGTGACCCGAAGGAAAAACGTCCCCACAGTTGTGCCTTTTGCAGCAGCCACTGCACAAGTTGCAAGTGTTAGTTCCGAGCTCAATGTACCAGAGAAAAAGTCCACTTCAACACAAACTGCCGAGGTGGAATCGAGACCATTTAGAAACTATTACCTACCCTACAGGGAACTGGTGAAACAATCCAGACTGGAAGATCCGAAACCCTTAATAGTGAATGACGAAAAACACGAGAAGATGTCAGAGTCAAGCCCTCAAAGATAAAGGGATGACACGCGAGCCATAAAAACGCTGACCTTTTATAACAAAAAGTTCAGGGGAACAGGAACTTTGGACAATAATGGGGTTGAGGAGTCCCAAGACGAGACAGGTATTCCACCAACCTACATCTAGCCTGTGGAGCTGCCACCCAGTGACGACAGAACCGTACAGAGCGAAGTGGAGATCCAATACCCCGTTGATGGGCTGCTCTGCCATCTGCTACTCCCCGGGGTGGGTGAGTTCTGCAAACACATGGCCGTGAGACATCAGATTAAACACCTTCACACAATTTGCTCCAAATGCAGAAAATCTGGTGATTACCATTCGGTTGCTTGTCTTTATAGCAAATGTAAAGGGGTAAGGCCACCTCTCACCGGTACGATCTATGCATGTGAACACTGAAACGCAGTTCACATGGCAAATTGGGCTCAGCCAGCACGAGCGCCATAGACACGCCGAAGTACATAACGTGAAAAGATTAGCAGCTCACAAACAAAGCCTGGCCAGAGAGATTATAAATGGACTAAAGAGGAAACCAACCTCCTCAGAATTAATGAAGTGGTATGAAGGCTGTGCAGACATCAACAAACAGATAGCAGCCCATCTCACATCTAAAACCAGCAGGCAGATTGTTTCCTAGAGAGGATTGCTCCTGAAAGCAGAGCAGAGCACAACGAGCGTATCATCACCGCAAAGCAGCCAGACAGAAGGTGCATGGGAAACGGAAACTCCACAAGAGGGGGATGACGCAGAGGTGGTGAGGGGGAAACAGTCCCCAAAGGGCGAGGAATGAGAGACCCCCGGCCAGTATCCCTAGGCACATGGATCTGGATGATCAGCTGAATAACTAATGGTGGTACCGAACGACCCAGAAACAAGAGCCATGGCCATCGGCCACATTGAAAGCATCACAGATGTTATATTAACTGAAGGATAGGAAGAGGAAACTGGCAGGAGGTTCAGGAAGACAGAAGATCACCCCAAGGACAGAGGCCGAAACACGAAATCCAAGAAAAAGTGGGCAGCTAAAAAAGCAAATTTCAAAGAAACTCAGTTGGCTTACAAAACAGACAGGAGAAAGATAGCACGGCAAATCATGGATGCACCGTCCACCCACAATGTCCACTCAGCAAAGCTGAACTCGAAGAGATTTACCGAGAAACTCTCAAAACCAAATAAAGCAAACCCCCAAAATTGACATTATATAACGGAAGGAGAGATTACGACTCTTTGAAAGAACCCATACAGAAGGAAGTGGTCGAGGATACAGCAATTAAAAGCATTGATAAGAATACGGCAGCAGGACCTGATGGGATGAAGTTGGAAGACATCATGGACGTCCAGGCAGAGTACGAAGACAGGCTTCCATGTCTCTTCCCCCTCTGGCTCAAGTCAACTTCAATCCCAAGGGTCTTGAAAAAGAGCCACACAGTTCTCATTGCTATGACAGACGACACCGAGAAACTAAAAAGCAAAGACAACAGGCGACCAAAAACGATCTGCCTAATTTTATTACAACTCTTCGCTAAAATTATCACCAACCGCTTAAGTGACGTGGTCCAGATCAACCTCAGGCAGAAAGGATTAATGGGTCTTTTTCTGGATGGCAAGCTGTAACAAGTGGGGCGCCACAGGGTTCGGTCCTGAGGCACCAACTATTTACTGTCTATATTAATGACTTGGATTCAGGGATAGAAGGTTCTTTACCTAAATTTGCAGACGACACCAAAATAGGTGGGAAAGTAAGTTGCAAGGAAGAAATAAGAAATTTACAAAATGGATATGGACAGGTTAGGTGAATGGGCCAAAATTTGGCAGATGGAGTTTAACGTGGATAAGTGTGAGGTTATCCCTTTTGGTCGGAAGAATAAAAAGGCAGCTTATTTAAATGGAGAGAAACTTCAGAATGCTTCAGTGCAAAGGGATCTGGGTGTCCTCGTGCATGAATTGCTGAAAGCTAGTATGCAGGTACAACAGGTAATATGGAAGGCAAATGCAATTCTGGCACTTATTGCTAAAGGAATAGAATAAAAATATGGAAGTGTTGCTGCAGCTGTACAAGGCATTGGAGAGACCGAATCTGGAATACTGTGCAGAGTTTTGGTCCCTTTACTTGAGGAAGGATGTAGTTGCACTGGAGGCGGTTCAGAGGAGATTCACAAGATTGGTTCCAGAGATGCGGGGCTTGTCTTATGAGGAGAGATTGAGCAGTTTTGGCCTATACTCGCTAGAGTTTAGAAGGATGAGAGGAGTTCTAATTGAGGTATATAAGATGCTAAAGGGGAAAGACAAAGTAGATGTGGAGCAGTTGTTTCCCCTTCTGGGGCATTCCAGAATGAGAGAACATAGTTTTAGGCTAAGGGGTGGTAGATTTAAATCAGAGACGAGCAGGAATTACTTTTCTCAAAGGGTCGTGAATCTGTGGAAGTCACTACCTCAGAGGGCAGTGGATGCCGGGACGCTGAATAAATTTGAGTAGAGACAGATTTTTAATTCTACAGATTATCTCGCCATTTTCCGCGGGCCGGGCCAATTAAGGCCGCCCAGTGGGTGGGTGACTCCTGTGGAGAATGGGAAATAGTCGCAGGGACGGGCGGCCTCAAACTGCCGGATCCAATGGGGAGCCGACAGTCTGTATAAAGAGTGGCCAGACAGCCTGCTTGAGACAGTGCACCATGGCCACTCGGGGAGAGAGGGAGGGGGTACCGAGTGGACAGCAGCATGAGCAGGAGGAGGGGTCAGGCTGCAGGAGAGGCCAGCAGGGGGGTCACTGTGCCCCCCCGATTCCCTGATGCCTGCCTTGCTCTCCTCCTCCAAAGAGGTGTCTATCTGTCAGCACATTCTGTATCCGGAGGGTGGGAGGAGGGCAGCCCCCCCATGTCACAAGCCAGGCGTGGGAGGTGGTGGGTGACACTGTCAGTGCCCATGTTGATGTCCGGCGCACTGGCACCCAGTGTAGAAAAAGATTCAGTCATTTGCTGCGCTCTGGACGGGTGAGTACCATGTCGGTCTTGGCCATTTGACCCAGAAGGCAGCCTTAGCCTTTGACCCCCCCCATGTCTTGCTGTCATTACTGCAGATGGCATCTGGCACATGCTGGGTGGGCAAGCGGGTACTGACCATGCTTACATCAGCTTTAGTGGTTGAGGAGAAGATGGGTTCTCCCCGCAGCACATGTTGGTGTTTGTGGCATTTGAGTAGTCTGGGGGCAACCTGCAGGGGAGGCAGCTCGACACATACTCAGAACTCCAACACATGTCATATTGATGGTAATGAGATGGTGCAAGGGGAGTCTCAAGGTGTTTTGGGCAAGTGTCAGCTGCTGGCCTTGGCACCGAACATAGTTGCGCCTCCTTGCCATGGGCGCTAAGACCCGTGTGCTATTCAAAGTGATGGACACCGAATGTGTCCAAGGTGGCCATTGGGGTAGGGGGTCGGGAGCAGACGTACTATCTTCTGGGGACTGATCACCAGTAGTGTGGAGAGGAGCCACTGGAGGCCTCAGATGGGCCACTGTGGTTGGGGTGCGGCGTGCACGTGTAGAGTACATGAGCGATCAGCCTCAATAAATCCTCTACTGTTTTGCAGGCAAAAAGTAACCACAATGCCTGGGAGCGCCTGAGGACTAGAGGTGGGCGCGCCCTCCTCCAGCGCCCCTCACCCTTCGGGGAGCAGGCCTTGGAGCTGGGCAGGAGGCCAGGGCGGCGAGGCTGGGGTCCAGCGGGCAGGTATTTGACGTCCACAGTCCCATCAACTCCGCCCACCATCCAAACTACTGATGGTTGCTGCAATTGTTAATGCTGCAACACTGCTAATTCACTGACTGAGACACTCTGACGTGTGGGTCACACAGGAGGGTCCCTTGTCCCCTTGAGGATTCGCATCTCCACCACTTTCCAAAGTCACCTTATCCCATTTGTGACCACTATCCCCATGGTCTAACATGCCATTGGATCGCTGCTGCTCAGCCAAAGACTTAGTCCATTCTAGGGGGTTTGGGACCTCCTGCACCCTTTCAGCCAGTGCGCCCCACATTACTTTATCCAAAAGGTCCTCAGCGCCTCAGCTGTGAACTCATGGCACTCAACTTAGATAAATGCCACCACATTACTCATCCCTGCGCCAAGAGGAAATTGTTGCCATCTGCCCACCCGGTCTGTGCCCCTCCTTATGGAATGAAGGTCAATAATGTGACCTCTCAATCTCCTGTGATCCACGGCAAATGTCACTACTGTTTGCGATGTTTCCTCAGCCCCGCAACTATCCAGGCCACAATGCATCCAGGTCAGGTACCTCTGCACTCTCCCCACTCCTATGGTACATAACAAGCCATGTGGCATTCCTGCGGCCATCTGACCAGCCTGTCTGCATGTGGGTTTAATGGTTGGGGCTCCTCTGGTCTCTTTGAAGTGAATGAACGCTAACTGATGCGCTGTCCTTGTTAATTTCAGCATCACCACCAGAGTGACCCACACCGACACCTCAGCCCCCCCTCCACACTTGAGGGGCAACATGTGCAACTTGCGGCACATCATTTCAGCCAGCCAGGCACCAGCGCAGACACACACACCTCGGTGGGGACTTTACCATCGGCTAATGTCCCGGGTCACAGTGGAGGGGGCACATCACAATCGCCGGAGGAGATGGTAGGGACCTAGAGTGCCGATGGTGCCAGCAGCCCGAGGGCTGCAGGGGATGAGGCACATGCTGAGTCCGGCACTGATGACGTGCCTCTGGAGTTGTCACCAATGCAGCAGCTGCAGGACAAGCGGCCGGAATCGCGTTTAGCATCTGGCAGAGTTGCATGAGAGAGTGGTTCAGTTGGTCTCTGCGATGGAGGAGTCCAGGCAGAGTGCATGCAAAGATTCCGCCCTCAGGGCAGAGCTTCAGGATTCCTTCAATGAGAGATTGGCGACTCTCAGAGGAGATTTAACCAAATAGATCAAAATATGATTTGGTTACGCTCTGACCTGTTAGCCCTCACACCGGTACTGGCCACGGGTGGTCATTCCCATTGTGGGAGATGTTGTGGACACCAAGCGTCGGCACTCGGTGCCTATGCATCTGCGGTGAGCAGGGAGGTAAGATTTGGACCTCATGTTGGCGCAGCAGCTGCCTGTCGTCGCTGCGAGCTCCTCTCAGGGCGCTCCGGATGAGGGCAGCAGCTCCTCCGCCCCTTTGCCAGTCAACTTTGCTTCCATTGAGGCTGCGACAACTGGGGAGGTGCCAGTTCTGGAACTGGCCACTCCCTCCCAGGCGGGGTCATCACAGGCTCCACGGGCCAGAGGACGCCCGCCAAGGTCATCGAGGCCAACAGGACAGCAGAGTCAGCAGGCTGTCTCACAAGCCACTCCGAGCGATGGGGCGGTACCAAGACGTAGCACCCGAAAACCTAAGCATAAGGAACGTTAGGCACTCCCCGGGTATGTCACTGGTGATTTTGTGTTGGCCTTAAAACAAGGAACAAAATTCTTCTTATTGGAATGGAGAAGTATGTGTACTTTTATATGGACATAATAAAGTCCACTTTTCTGACCATGTCTGAGGGGGTTTCCTTTGTGGTGCATTTTTCTTTTTCACAGAAATATCGAGTGTTTGAGTGGACATTGATGTTTCTGTACTAAGCCCTTAGTTGCAGCTGATAAGGTGGAAGATGTAGCACCTAAGTCCCACGTGTGGAAGTTCCAGGCAATGCTGTTCCTGCTGATCCACGTGTGTGGAGCTAGCTGAAGGTTTGTTGGATTAAAGTGTCCCGAGCAAGAGGCATAGAAGTGAAGGGCAACTGTGAGCTTCAGAGCCGCTGGCATGGGGTGTCCACCCACACACTTAGGGGAGATCTCAGACAATCATCTGACAGATATAGCTGACTCTCCCTTGAGAACCGGAGCCTCCTTCGGCACTGCACCTCAGTCATATTGAGGTAGCTGCTTCGCCGCCTGTAAACCCTGGCAGCAGGATAGTGGCGTCTTCTGCGGCCCCTTCCACCTTTGACAACCTCTTTGCCCTGCGCCCCTTGTGCCTGCGCCTGGCCTCCCAAAGGTGGCTCCCCTGGAGGCTGATTGTCCACTCCTGGCCTCTTCCTTATTCTATCTCTCCCTTCCTCCTCAGAGGAGCTGCCTCCAGTGGAGATGTCAGACCCCATACCCAGGCTGAACAGAGGCCTCTGGAAAGCTGCAGGCCCAAGAAAGATTCCTGTCTGCAGACTGCTGAGCTGAAGCTTCAAAGTACAGATGAAGCTGTTGGAAATCGATCTGAACTGGTAACAATCACACAGGGAAGTATGGGGAGAAAGCGGGAGCAGGCTATTGAGTTGGATGATCAGCTATGATCATGATGAATGGCGGAGCAGGCTCGAAGGGCTGAATGGCCTACTCCTGCTCCTAGTTTCTGTGTTTCTATTAAGGGGCCTTCAGACTTAACCAAGACTGGTTTTTTGAACACCCAAGCTAACCCACACATCTCTCTCCTATCCTGCAGGAGGAGTACAACACAGGATCATGAGCCTGGTGACCGAGCTGTATGCCTCGTGCCTTACAAAGATCGAAGACGACAGAAGAGAGCAACTGAGGCGCCTGGCTGCGCAGAGAGAGGAGCAGCACCCTCTGGGAGAAGGGGCAGCTGGGAATCCTGCACACGCCGCCAAAGAGCCACAGTGAGCCACCGCTGGTTGGCGCCTAGCTAGACCCAATGTCTGTAGATGCTGCCTTTCATTCCTGCAGATGACCAAGAACCAGTGTTAGCGAAGACTGCGCATGTCTAGGGAACTGTCTGGTCACTCCTGCCAGCTACTGCAGGATTTGGTGCTTGAGAGACATGGAGGGCATCCACTGCCAGTGGCTGTGAAAGTGACCACGATGCTCAATTTCTACGCCAATGGCTCCTTACGGTAGGATGATGAGACTCCATAGATCTTCACATAGCCAAGGGTAAATCACTTGTGCTCTGTGCTCAGGGTCATATAGAGACGCAGACAAGAAACTTTAAAAGCATCTGAAACTTTGTCCATTTTCAGTACCTGAGCCCTTCAGGAGCACAGTGTCACTGGTCAAGGTGATGAAGATAGGGAGACCAGCCCCACCTCAAAAGATGCGGAGAGCACACAGACAGTGACAGAACTTTAACGCCTGCCCACTTCATTCTGGCAACAATGATAAGCACTGTCGAGGTGCAGGCATTAGTAATGTGTCCAGGGAGTGTGAGGCCGGACCATCACTGTGGTCTGAAGGCTGCAGAGAGCACAGGGAAGAGGCCCTGGACTGAGACACCTGCCTTTATCTTGTGCAGAAAGGTTTCACATCGGAGTGACACGAGCACTGCTCATCAGAACAAGGAGCCTCAGGCAGGGAGACAATCTTGGGAGTTTATTGAAAATAGTGAACAATATGTACAAGTGATTAACACCCGTACCCAGGCTGTAGCAACTTACATCTTAACGATCTCGTTGAGCTCGTTGTTGCTCAGTTTGGAGCTGGAGCCAGAGGAGAGAGGAGGTGTTCCTGCTGCTGCTGCTGCTGTTCCTGCTGCTGCTGCTGCTGTTCCTGCTGCTGCTGCTGCTGTTCCTGCTGCTGTTCCTGCTGCTGCTCCTGCTGCTGTTCCTGCTGCTGCTGCTGCTGCTGTTCCTGCTGCTGCTGCTGTTCCTGCTGCTGCTGCTGCTGTTCCTGCTGCTGCTGCTGCTGTTCCTGCTGCTGCTGCTGCTGTTCCTGCTGCTGTTCCTGCTGTTCCTGCTGCTGCTCCTGCTGCTGCTGCTGCTGCTCCTGCTGCTGCTGCTGCTGCTCCTGCTGCTGCTGCTGCTGCTCCTGCTGCTGCTGCTGCTGCTCCTGCTGCTGCTGCTGCTGTTCCTGCTGCTGCTGCTGCTGTTCCTGCTGCTGCTGCTGCTGTTCCTGCTGCTGCTGCTGCTGTTCCTGCTGCTGCTGCTGCTGTTCCTGCTGCTGCTGCTGCTGTTCCTGCTGCTGCTGCTGCTGTTCCTGCTGCTGCTGCTGCTGTTCCTGCTGCTGCTGCTGCTGTTCCTGCTGCTGCTGCTGCTGTTCCTGCTGCTGCTGCTGCTGTTCCTGCTGCTGCTGCTGCTGTTCCTGCTGCTGCTGCTGCTGTTCCTGCTGCTGCTGCTGCTGTTCCTGCTGCTGCTGCTGCTGTTCCTGCTGCTGCTGCTGCTGTTCCTGCTGCTGCTGCTGCTGTTCCTGCTGCTGCTGCTGCTGTTCCTGCTGCTGCTGCTGCTGTTCCTGCTGCTGCTGCTGCTGTTCCTGCTGCTGCTGCTGCTGTTCCTGCTGCTGCTGCTGTTCCTGCTGCTGTTGCTGCTGCTGCTGTTGCTGCTGCTGTTCCTGCTGCTGTTCCTGCTGCTGTTCCTGCTGCTGCTGCTGCTGTTCCTGCTGCTGCTGCTCCTGCTGCTGCTGCTGTTCGTGCTGCTGCTGCTGCTGCTGTTCGTGCTGCTGCTGCTGCTGTTCCTGCTGCTGCTGCTGTTCCTTGGGGGCCAGAGAGGAGAGAGAGGAGGAAGAAGAAAACAACTTTCTTTTGTTTGGTTGCTGCAGGACAGGAAGGCCAGGAGGCCTGACTTTGGGATTCACAACATCCTAGGTGGGTGTTTAGACTTTGTGTTTTGTTATCAGGTGGGGGCTATAAAGAACTGTGTACTGTAGGGGGAGGATAGAAGACCATCCGGAGGGCTTGGGGAAGGAAGAGGGAGGGGTGTGTGTGTGTGTGTGTGTGTGTGTGTGTGTGTGTGTGTGTGTGTGTGTGTGTGTGTGTGTGTGTGTGTGTGTGTGTGTGTGTGGTTATAAACCATCTTTGCTGCCACTCCCCACCCCCCCCAACACAATCCGGCCTTTTTCCGGTGGCCTATATTGGCTGAAGCCATCACCTCCCCCTACCAGAAGGCCAACAAGCCCCCACCCACCATCCATCTTTTTTGCTTCAGACCAGGAGACACCCACCTAGAGTTTTCCCCCCTTTTCCCTCCTGTGCCTCCCTGTCCTCTGCCTCTCTCCCTCCTCTCCTCTCCTGCATTAAAGGGGGGGAGGTTATTCCAACCTCTCTCCCCCTTTTCCCCCCCAGGAAGGAGCTTTATTTATTAAAAAAAATATATATATATTTAATTTAAAAAAAAACCATCAGTAAAATGGCCAATACTTCCCAGGGTGGGTGTGGCTCTGGCCCAAAGGCCACTTTGCCATCACCTATGGCCGGGCCCTCGAGGGCTAACGTGGAGGTGGTGTTGTCACCGGTGGCAGGGCCTTCTAATAAGACCTATGCGGGGGTGGCTGCTTCTGCAGCTCCTGCTGCTCCCGCAGCCCTGTCACCTTTCCGCCTCCTAACGAGGGCCCTAGGGGTAAAGAGCTACGCTCACCCTGAAATGACAATAGAGGCCTGCGTAAAGGCTATGGCTGGGGTCGTCGGCCCCTCGGCCATAGTCGCGGCCTCTAAAATGTATGGGAAGGCCATATTTTTCTTGAGGTCTGAGCGGGCGGTGCACCTCGCCCTACAAAAGGGGCTCACTGTGGGCGGGACCTTTCTGGCGGTGGACCCTCTTGAGGCCACCGCCCAGAGGCTTTTGATTTCTAACGTCCCGCCCTTTCTCCCAAATGAGCTCCTCCTCCCCCACCTTTGTAAACTGGGGGAGGTCAGGTCGGGGGTGGCGCCGATCCCGCTCGGCCTCAAGGACGCGGCCCTCCGCCACGTGTACTCTTTCCGGCGCCAGGTATTTGTCCGCTTGGCCCGGGAGGAGTGCCTGGAGGGGGCCCTTTCAATAAATTGAGGGGACCGCCTACCGGGTCTTCTGGACCGCGGAGGGCATGCGGTGCCATGCTTGCAAGGAGGCGGGGCACGTCCGAAAGAACTGCCCCGTCCTCAAGGCCGCCAGCACCACTCAAGCGGCCGCGGCTGGCACCGCCCCTCCTCCCCCCGCCACTACTCCATCTACCTCTCCGCAAGGGGAGGCGTCGCCGGCAGTCACTGCCATCTCGGTTGCCGGTGAGGCGGGGGGAGAGCCCCCGCGTCATAAGAAGGCGCGGAGGAAGACCCGCAACCTGGGGGTGGTCCCCGAGACTCCCCAACCCCCCAAGGATCCCCAGACCCCTGTAGACACCGGCTCGGGGGAAGTAATACCATCCGGCCCCTGCGTCGTCTCCGCGCGTGCTCCCGGGCCCGTAAGTGCCGAGGCGCCGTGTGCTGGGCCCGGCGTCGTCCCTGCACGGGTCCCCGGGGCTGGCGGGGGCGAGACTCGTGTCCCCGAGCCGGGGGGAAAAAGAATACCCCGAACCCCAGAGGGCGGGGCGTCCGGGTAGGCTGGACAAGGCGGAGGAGGCCCCAGAGATGGAGGTCTCCCTAGCCCCCAGCCTCCCTCGGAAGAGACGCCACCCCTCCGAGAAGGAAGAGGAGGGGGAGGGCGACGCCCAATCTGAAGAGGTTGGGTGTGTCCCCTCCCCTGATGATGAGGTGGTGGTGTCTCCGCCACTTATTAAGACCTCAACCTGCCCTCTGGGGGAATCACATACCCCTACCCCCACCAACCTGCTGCAGTCCCCTGAACAGGGCCCCTCGGGGGTCTCTGAGGGCACCTCCCTTGTGGGGGTGCCCAATTTAGAACAACTCGATACCCCCGAGGTATCCTCTGGCCCGTCGGGGGACTGCGAGTTTAATATTTCAAAAAATTTAAAAATTTTAACTGGGTCATTGGGTGGTGGTGGCGAGGAAGGCCTTCCCGCTCCCTCCCAGAACCTAGCACCGGGCGTCATTGTTTTAGGTCAGGAGCTCGTCTCGAGCTCCCCGGACGACCCGGTGCCGGGAGGAGAGCGGGCGTCCGTAGCGCCGCCACCCTCTGGCCCCGACTTATTAGAGGAGACCAGAGAGGACCACTCTGGCCTTGATCCTGGGGGTGGGATCGAGGTAGAGGTGGAGCCTACTGGCAGCTCCGGACCAGCCCCCGTACTCAATACGGGGGAGGGGTTGGAAGCTGGAGGCGACGACCCGGAGGAGGACGGAGTTTCGGTGGTGAGCACCGGGGATGACCTCGACTCGTTCTCGAGCGAGTCGATGGATACCCTGGTGCCCTCCACCGACTCTCCCCTCATCCCCCCACGGGAACTCCAGGACTTTCTAGCGAGTCATCGCGGTCGCCGAAATAGAGTCCAGTTGGCCTTGGCCCGGTGGCATTCTTTTCCGCTGGTGTTCTGGTCCACTCGCGAGGCCCTCAAGGCTCCCGAGTTGGACAGGAACGCCCGGCGGAGGGTCCAAACGTTTCTCGCTGGGCTCCTGAGGGAGGGGAAGGATTAAAAAGTCCTCTCCTTCTTTTAAACAAGGTGACGGTGTATATACTCTTTGACAATGAAGACAACTATAGCCAGCCTCAACATCCGTGGCAGCAGGGACGCACAGCGCAGGTTCCGGAACTTCTCGGTCCTCAGGGACGGGAGGTATGCGGTGTGCTTCCTGCAAGAAACCCATACCGTTCCGGGAGACGAAGCTACGTGGCTCCTGGAGTGGCGAGGGGGGGTTTGCATGAGTCACCTAGCCTCCAATTCAGGCGGGGTGGCTATCTTGTTGGCCCCGCATTTTCAGCCCGAGATCTTGGGGGTCAAGGAGCCGGTGCCAGGCCGGTTGCTGCACCTGACTGTGCGCCTGGGGGGCGCGGTGCTTCACTTTGTGAATGTGTACGCTCCCCTGGGCTTGCAGCAGCAAGCGAGCTTCTTCGAAGAAGTGTCCACTCATCTGGGCTCCATCGACGCGGGCGAGTGCATCGTCCTCGGGGGGGATTTTAATTGCACCCTCGAGGACCGGGACCGTCACGGTACCCAGCACCGTACGCGAGGTGTGAGTAAGTTACGGGACTTGGTAAGGTCCTTCGACTTGGTGGACGTCTGGCGAAATCTCCATCCCGATTCCAGCGTTTTCACCTTTGTGTTACCTGGAGTCGGAGCGTCCAGACTCGACCGTCTTTACGTTTCCAAGGCGTACGTGTCCTGCGTTCCGGCGGCTTCCGTGCAGCAGGTGCCGTGCACGGACCACCGTCTGGTGTGGGCGGAGCTCGCTCCGTTTTGCGCTCGGACGGGGTCCGCGCACTGGCACTTTAACAACCTGTTGCTGGAGGACGAGCGGTTCCTGGACTCGTTTCGTCGTTTTTGGGCCGGCTGGAGAAGGAAGCGGGGAGGCTTCCCCTCCTTGAGTCTATGGTGGGACGTGGGCAAGACTCACGTCCGAGTTTTCTGTCAAGAGTACGCGAAGGGGTCGACAAAGAGGCGGAAATCCAGGGTGGAGGAGTTGGAGAAGGAGGTGCTCGACCTGGAGGCACGTCTCGGTCGGCCCGACGCGGACCCGGCCCTGCGGTCGGTGTACGATGAGAAGAAGGGCGCGTTGCGGGACCTGCAACTCGCCGGGTCCCGGGGCGCGTTCGTGAGGTCACGGATCCAGTTCCTCAAGGACCTGGACCGTGGCTCCCCCTTCTTCTACTCGCTGGAAAAAAGGCACGGGGTCCGTCAGCAGCTCCTTACGCTGCTGGCCGACGACGGATCCCTCGTCTCGGATCCGGAGGGCATCAGGGCCATTACCGGGAACTTTTACACTGCCCTGTTCTCTTCGGATCCGTCCAGCGAGGATGCTTGCAGAGTTTTGTGGGAGGACCTGCCGCAGGTCGGCCCGGAGGGCGCCGGAAAGCTTGACTCCCCTATAAGTCTGGGGGAGCTGACCGGTGCCCTCGATGGTCTCTCAAGGGGCAAATCCCCGGGACTTGACGGGCTGACCGTGGAGTTCTTCAGGGCGTTCTGGGACGTCCTGGGGAGCGACTTCGCGGGGGTCCTGGGGGAGAGCATTGCTACCGGGGAGATGCCCCTTTCGTGGTGCAGGGCCGTGATTACCCTGTTGCTGAAGGGGGATCTCCGCCTACTTAAAAACTGGCGCCCGGTCTCCCTCCTCAGCACGGACTATAAAATATTCGCTAGAGCCATGTCTTCTGGGCTCGGCCCCGTGCTGGACCACATGATCCACCCTGACCAGTCCTACACCGTCCCGGACCGCACAATTTATGACAATATCCATCTGGTCCGGGACATTATCCACCATTCCCAGAGGGCTGGTCTGTCGAGCGCCTTCCTGTCCCTTGATCAGGAGAAGGCGTTCGACAGGGTGGATCACGAATATTTACTCGGGACTCTGCGAGCATTCGGTTTCGGGACGCATTTTGTCGCCCGGATCCGACTTCTGTACACCGCCGCGGAGTGTCTAGTGAAGGTTAACGGGTCCCTGACGGCGCCCCTTCGCTTTGGGAGAGGGGTACGTCAGGGCTGCCCCCTGTCTGGCCAGTTGTATTCTATTTGCGTGGAGCCTTTCCTGCGCCTCTTGCGGAGGAGGTTGTCGGGATTGGTTCTGCGCGGGCCGGGCATCGGGGTGGTCCTTTCGGCATACGCCGATGACGTGCTCCTTATGTTTAATGACCCGGCTGACCTGCGGAGGATGCGCGAGTGCCAGGAGGTCTACTCTGCGGCTTCTTCTGCCAGGATCAACTGGGAGAAATCTTGTGGACTCCTGGTCGGCCCGTGGCAGATGGATCCCCTACCCGAGGAGCTCAGGCCTTTCACCTGGAGCAGGACCAGCATCCTCTACCTGGGGATCCATCTCTGCCCTGCCGAGGAATCCTGGCCGGCCAACTGGCAGGAACTGGAGGCGAAAGTCACCGCTCGCCTGCGGCGCTGGACATGACTGCTCCGAGTGCTGTCTTCCCGGGGTCGAGTTCTGGTCATAAACCAGCTGATCGCTGCCATGTTGTGGTATCGGCTGGTCACTTTGACCCCTCCCCCGGACTTTGTCGCTTAAGTCCAGAGAATGTTAGTCGACTTCTTCTGGGACAAAAGATTGCACTGGGTCGCTGCTGAGGTTCTGAGTCTCCCGCTTAGGGAGTGGTCAGGTGCTAGTGTGCCTCCGCACGCAGGTGGTGACTTTCCGTCTTCAGACCCTGCAGCGATACCTTTACGTCGAGCCTCCTCCGAGATGGTTGCCCTGGCGACGTATTTCTTCCGCCAGGTGCACGGCCTGAATTATGACGTGCGGCTCCTGTTTATAGAGCAGAGGGGTCTCGGTGGTTCCTTGCAGGCGTTCCCCGTCTTTTACCAGGACCTGATCAAAGTCTGGAACGTGGTCGCCTCGCGACACAGCTCTCCCCCGTCAGGAGTAGTGGTGATCGTCAGAGAACCGCTGCTCAGGAATCCGCCCCTTTCAGTGGCTGGCGGAGAGGAGGGCTGTGGCTGCCGGGGTGATCAGGATCGGGGACATGTTGGGTGGCGGAGGACTGGGCTGGATGCTCCCGCAGGAGTTGGTTCGTCGCGCGTCAGAGAGTGTCCAGATCGCAGCCAATGCCATCCAAGACCCAAGGACGGTCGTGCTCGGACCTGATGTCATTTTAGGTCTCGAGGTGGCCCAGGTGCGCGGTGGTCTTCCTGCTGAACGTTCCCCTGTTCGGACGGAATTCCACATTGGCCCCAAGCCCCGAACCCTCCCTCGGGTGCCGGTGCCCCGCAATAATATGAGCCGCCTCAGGGATATGCCCTCCGTGCCATTGGACACGTCGCGGAGGAGTTTTCTGTACGGGCTGCTGCTGCACACCTTCCATTTTCTCGCCCTCATCCGCCGCCCGGACACGCCCTGGCGTGCCTTGTTGCCGTCGGCGGCGGAGGCCCCCGATGGGAGGCCCTCTACCGAGGTGTCCTCCCGCTTTCTATCGGGGACCTGTGTTGGAGAGTGTTACATGCAGCAGTCCCCTATAATCGTAGAATGTGTAGGTTCACGGACTCCCAGCACACAGTTGAGGGCAACTGTGACCTTCAGAGCCACTGGCAGGGGATGTCCACCCACACAGTTAGGGGAGATCTCAGGGCCAATCACCTGACAGATATTGTTCACTTTCCCCCTTGGCAGTCGGAGCCTCCTTCGGCACTGCACCTCAGTCAAATTGAGGTAGCTGCTTTGCCGCCTGTATCCCTGGCAGCAGGATAGTGGCGTCTTCTGTGGCCTCTTCCACCTTGGAGAACCTCTTGGCCCTGCGCCCCTTGTGTCTGCACCTGGCCTCCCAAAGGTGGCTCCCCTGGAGGCTGATTGTCCACTCCTGGCCTCCTCCATATTCTATACCTCCCTTCCTCCTCGGAGGCGACGCTGCCTCCAGTGGAGATGTCAGAACCCATACCCAGGCTAAATGGAGGCCTCTGGGAAGCTGCAGGCCCGAGAAAGATTCCTGTCTGCAGACTGGTGAGCTGAAGCTTCACAGTACAGAGGAAGCTGTTGGAAATCGATCTGAACTGCTACAGATCACACAGGCAAGTTTAAAACACTTTCTGCAATGAATACTTCACAAAACATTAACATCC
The DNA here is from genome assembly GCF_964194155.1 of Cetorhinus maximus. Taxonomy (NCBI): domain Eukaryota; kingdom Metazoa; phylum Chordata; class Chondrichthyes; order Lamniformes; family Cetorhinidae; genus Cetorhinus; species Cetorhinus maximus. The sequence continues at coordinate 183,434 of NW_027596517.1, forward strand.
CTCTGAGCCCACATATCTTGACCGTGGATGAGGCTTTTTAAAAAGTCACTTGCCCGCCTACCAGTTGCGCCGAGCTGAAGATCGCACAGGCCCCTCAAAATGGGCTTCGATTGTCAAGTTAAGGGTCTTAACAAGGCCTTTAATTAATGGTGGGCACGTGTCGCGTTTCATCACGTGCCCACCCAGCTAAATATCGCGATGGCACAGTGGCGTCGGGACGCTCGCTAGCACACGGCATTTTAAGCGCTGACGTGCGGGGTCCACCACCCGCTTGTCATCCATAAAATTCCACCCATTGTAAAGGACCCTCTAGGGAAGAGTGATCATAGCACGCTAGAATGTCAAGTTCAGTTTGAGAGCGAGAAACTTGAGTCCCACACTAGTGTTCTGGAGTTAAACAAAAGTAACTACATAGGTATGAGGGCAGATTTGGCCCTAGTGGACTGGGCAGGAGGACAACAAGGTAGGACAGTTGATGACAGTGGCAGATATTTAAGGAGATATTCAATTCCTCCCAAGTAAAACATATTCCAAAGAGCAAGAAAGATGGTAAGAGGGGGAAAAGCATCCATGGCTGAACAAGGAAGTTAAAGATAACTTAAAGGCAAAATCTAAGGCATACCAAATTGCAAAGGTCAGTGGCGGGCTGGAAGATTGGGAAACTTTTAAAGATCCAAGGGCTATGATAAAAATAAGAGCAAAGGTAAATTATGAAAGAAAACTAGCACAAAATGTGAAAACTGATAGCAAAAGCTTCTACAAGTATATAAAAGGAAAGAGAGTAGCTAAAGTGAATGTTGGTCCCATGGAGGACGAGACTGGGGAGTTAATAGTGGGGAACGCAGAAATGGCAGAGACGCTTAATCAATATTTTGCCTGAGTTTTCATGGCGGAGAACACTAGTACCACCCCAATAGTAACAGGTAGAGTAAATGGTATAGAAAAGGAGGAATTTAGAGCAATCGCCATCACTAGAGATAAAGTACTGAGTAAACTATTGGGATTAAAGGGTGACAAGTCTCCAGGACCTGATGGCCTACATCCCAGGGTCTTAAAGGAAGTGGCAGCAGAGATAGTGGATGCATTGGTAATATTTCAAAATTCCCTAGATTCTGGAAAGGTTCTAGTGGATTGGAAAAATGCTAATATAATGTCCTTATTCAAACAGAGGGGTGGGTGGGAGAGAAGAGGCAGAATGTAGGAAACTATAGACCAGTTAGTTTAAACATCTGTTGTTGGGAAATTGTTAGAATCCATTATTGAGCAAGTAGTCATGGGGCATTTGGAAAGTCAAAATGTAATCCATCAGAGTCAGCATGGTCTTATGAAGAGTAAATAGTGTTTGACTAATTTGCTAGAGTTCTTTGAAGATGTGACAAGCAATGTGGATAATGGGGATCCTATAGATGTAGTATATCTGGACTTCCAGAAGGCCTTTGATAAGGTGCCACACAAAAGATTAATACACAAGATAAGATCACACGGAGTTAGGGGTAATATATTAGCTTGGATAGAGGATTGGCTAACCAACAGAAAGCAGGGAGTCAGGATAAATGGGTCTTTTTCTGGATGGCAATCTGTAACTAGTGGGGTGCCACAGAGTTTGGTCCTTGGGCCCCAACTATTTACTGTCTATATTAATGACTTGGATTCAGGGATAGAAGGTACTAAAGCTAAATTTGCAGATGACAGCAAAATAGGTGGGAAAGTAAGATACAAGGAAGAAATAAGAAATTTACAAAATGGATAATGGACAGGTTAGGTGAATGGGCCAAAATTTGGCCGATGAGTTTAATGTGGATAAGTGTGAGGTTATCCAATTTGGTCGGAAGAATAAAAAGGCGACTTATTATTTAAATGGAGAGAAACTTCAGAATGCTTCAGTGCAGAGGGATCTGGGTGTCCTCGTGCATGAATTGCTGAAAGCTAGTATGCAGGTACAACAGGTAATAAGGAAAACAAATGGAATTTTGGCATTTATTGCTAAATGGATTGACTATAAAAATAGGGAAGTGTTCCTGCAACTGTACAACACATTGGAGAGACCGCACCTGGAGTACTGTGCAGAGTTTTGGTCCCCGTCCCCTCACTTGGACAGGCAGGGGTGGGGTGGGGGTGGGGGGGGGGATGTAGTTGCATTGGAGGCGGTTCAGAAGATGTTCACTAGATTGATTCCAGAGATGCGGGGCTTGTCTTATGAGGAGAGATTCAGCAATTTAGGCCTATACTCGCTAGAGTTTAGAAGGATGAGAGTAGATCTAATTGAGGCACATAAGATGCTAAAGGGGATAGACAAAGTAGACGTGGAGTGTATGTTTCCCCTTGTGCATTCTAGAATGAAGCCATAGTTTTAGGCTAAGGGGCGGTAGATTTATATCAGAGATGAGGAGGAATTACTTTTCTCAAAAGGGCCATGAATCTGTGGAATTCACTACCTCAGAGTGCAGTGGATGCTGGGACGCTGAATAATTTTGAGGAGAGACAGATTTTTAATTCTTAATGGGTTGAAAGGTTATGGGTAGAGGGCAGGAAATTGGATTTGAGGCCGAAATGAAGAGATCAGTCATGATCGTATTGAATGGCAGGGCAGGCTCAAGGGGCTGAATTGCCTACTCCTAGTTCTTCTGTTCATGTGGTACCCTGAGACCACATTACTCTTTTGGGGGACAATATGGAGCTGTGCCTAAGCACAGTGCCGAACCCCAGGACATGTCCAAGTCAGGGTGATGACATGCTGGGAGGGGAGCTTCAAGGTGGTGGGGCACCAATCGATCTGCTGCCCTCTGCGCTCCACATGCTTGTGCCTCCCTATTGAAGGTTAGACTGTGCGGTGCCACATGTGTTGTAGGCAACATTTGGCAAGGGGGGCAGTGGTGGTGAAAAACAGGCCTGGCATCTGAGTGTGTGTTTGACAGCAGCGAGGCGAAGAGGCACTAGAGCCCTGCAATGTCCCACTCTGGTTGGGATGGGCCATCCGTGAATAGAATCCAGATACAACTAACACTGATCAAGGCTCTTTACTTTTCAAGGGACGAATGCACATAATGCTGCCAAGTGGGTGAGGACTGGTGGAGGGCCAGCCCAGTTGGTGATTCTCAGCCACTTCGAGCAGGAGGCCCTAGATCTGGAGAGGCGCCGTGTGCCCAATATCAGTGAGACTGGGTAGGTATGTTTGCACAGCAGTGAGGTCACCCATTGTTCTCCCAACAACCATGGCACTGCTGAATGTTCAATGATTGAAGTTTGCAATGTGGCTTGACAATTGTTTATGGAAGGATGAGTGCATAATGATCTGGGGGACAGGGATGCTCATTGACATTGTCTCCACGTTAACTAGTCAAATGTCCTTGTTCTTCCTTTCAGTACCAGTGGAGCAGGGCTAGGAGCAGCAGCGAGGGCCCCCCTCTCTCACCCGAGGGTCCTAAAGTCTCAGACTCACCAGCATAACACCATCTCTGCAAGGCAGGCACCAGCAGATACCAGCACCTCAGTGGGAATTAGATCAGCTAGTGTCCCGAAGCACAGCGGTGAGGGGATTTCAGTTGCTGGAGGAGCTGGCGGTGACAAAGAGTGCCCATGGTGCCAGCAGTTGGAGGACTGCAGGGGACCAGGCACATGTCACAGTCAGTGGCTGATGTGCCTCTGGAATCGTCAGTGATGCAGGAAATGCGGCAGGGTGTGCGGGAGCATCTGGCAGAGATACATGAGGCTGTATTTATCTTGGTGTCTACGTAGACTCCTCCACCATGGACTATCACTGATGAAATGAGCCTCATGGCCAAGCACCTTGCGTCCTCCATGGAGGGAGTGGCGACTCATGGAGAGGCTCCTTCAGGAGGCGGCCAATCAGGGCTTCCTGGGGAAGCGCTTGGACCAGCGAGCCCTCATCAGCATTGACCTCAGCTGGTCAGTGCCAGTGTGAGAGATGGTCTGGGCACCAAATTTCCCAACTCAGTGCCCATCCATCCACGGTTAACAGGGAGGTCCAAACCGACCTCACCATGGCACAGTAGCTGCCTGTCGTCTCTGTGGGCTCCTGTCAGGGCACTCCGGATGAGGGCAGCAGCTCCTCCGCCCCTCTGCCAGTGGACATTGCATCAGATGAGGCTGTGACGACTGGGCAGTTGCCAGCTGTGGAACTGGCCACTCCCTCCCAGGCGGGGTCAGCACAGGCTCCACGGGCCAGAGGACACCCGCCAAGGTCATCGAGGCCAAGAAGGCAGCAGAGTGTCTCAGATGCCAGTCCCAGCGAGGGGGCAGCACCAAGACATAGCACCTGAAAGTGTAAACATAAAAGCACCTTAGGCACACCACAGGTTTCTCACTGGCGCTTTTGTGTTGGCGCACAATGGAGTTGGTGTGATGTTGAACACCATTGTCATTTTATTCTCTTAAGTCCCTTTTGTTATACCAACATGTCACCATGGCCGAGGGTGCCTCTTTCCTTCTGCAGGTGGATGGTTACCAATAATGTTACGAGTGATTTGTGGGACATTCAGCTTTATTAAAAAGGCCCTTAATATTCCTAACTGGGCAGATTTTGCTCTCGGGTATCGAGTATGGAGCCTGCAGCCCAGGCTTGTCCTGGAGGTCCATCTGTGTTGTGATAGCTGAAGGTTTGTTGGATTAAAGCCTCCGGGTGTCCCTGCCTCCCTGGAGTATGCCCAGGTCAGCGTCTACCCCCTCAGCATTTCCCTGTGTGCGCTCAGCTGACTCACTGCTGGATTCATCGTACATCATCTTCGTCTACTGCATCCCCCCCTTTCCCAGTGCATGATTGTGGAGAGCGCATGCAACCACTATCACAGACACAATCTGGAGGGTACTGGAATGCAGTCCAAATGGTCCACTATCAGAAGCATTTGGCATTTGAGGCCACCGAAGGCTCTCTCCACCACAGCCCTTGTGGTGCTGTGGCTCCTATTGTAGCGCTGCTCAGCTTCTGTTCTTGGATGGCGGAGAGGCGTCATGAGCCACCTGAGGGGATAGCCCTTATCACCCAGCAGCCAACCATCCAGCCGAGCCAGAGCATTGAAGAACCCCGGCACCTGGGAGTGTCTGAGGATGTAGGCGTTGTGGGAGCTGCCTGGGTACCTTGCACAGACTTGCAGAATCTGCACGTTCATGGAGTGGAATCCCTTCCTGTTGACGAAGGCACCGGGCTCACCTGCTGGCGCCTTGATGGCCACATGTGTACAGCCTACAGCACCCTGGACACGGGAGAAGCCAGCAATGGCCACGAAGCCTCTGGCTCACTGTCTGGCCTGCCTGGTCCCAATGGTTATGGATGAAGGTCAATGCACACCTGAACAGAGCGTCTAACCTGTTTGACACAAGTGTGGACAGTTGATTGGGAGACATCGCAAAGATCAACCACTGAGCCCTGGAAGGAGCCAGAGGTATAGAAGTTGAAGGCAACTGAGAGCTTCAGAGCCACTGGCATGGGGCGTCCACTCACAGTTCGTGGAGATCTCAGGGCCAATCATCTGACAGATATAGTTCACTGTCCCCCTTGACAATCGAAGCCTCCTTCGGCACTGCACCTCAGTCATATTGAGGTAGCTGCTTCACCGCCTGTATACCCTGGCAGTGGGATAGTGGCGTCTTCTGTGGTCCCTCCCACCTTGGACAACCTCTTGGCCCTGCGCCCCTTGTGCCTGTATTCCCAAAAGTGCTTCCCCTGGAGGCGGATTGTCCACTCCTGGCCGCCTCCTTATTCTATCCCTCCCTTCCTCCTCAGAGGAGCTGCCTCCAGTGGAGATGTCAGAACCCATACCCAGGCTAAATGGAGGCCTCCGGAAAGCTGCAGGCCCGAGAAAGATTCCTGTCTGCAGACTGCTGAGCTGAAGCTTCAAAGTACAGAGAAAGCTGCTGGAAATCGATCTGAACTGCTACAGATCACACAGGCAAGTTTAAAACACTTTCTGCATTAAATACTTCTGTTAAAACATGAACAACCCCTCTGAGCCCACATATCCCACCTGTGGATGAGTTTCGTTAAAAAGTCACTAACCCGCCTGCCCGTCGCCCCCGTGCGCTGAGCCGAAGATCGCACGGGCTCCTCAAAATCGGCGTCGATTGCCGAGTTAAGGGCCTTAACAAGGCCTTTAATTAATGGCGGGCGCACTTCGCACTTTATAGCGCGCCCACCCAGCTAAATATCGCGATGGCGCACAGTAACATTGGGACACTCGCTCGACGTCAGCGCGTGACATTTTAAGCGCTGACGTGTGGGGTCTGCTACCCGCATGTCACATATAAAATTCTGCCTATGATTTTGTGCTTATTGTGGAAAGCACAGACTGAAGCTTGAGAACACCCTCTCCTCCATGTAATTTTTTAAGCTAGTCTGAGCTGGAAGTCACTTTTTGATTAGCCTCAACTTGGTTATTGTCGTTGACCTAAGCCTTACAATTGAATCAAAGCAATTGCCAGATTTACAGGTGACCAGGCTTTGGGGAGTCAGGAGAGAGATACCCAACCCCAGGATTCCTCGCCTTTGACCTGCTCTTGTAGCCACACAGTATTTATATGGCTGATATAATTTAGTTTCTAGTCAATGGTAATCCCAAAGATGTTGATGGTGGGGGTTTCAGCAATGGTAATGCCATTGAATGTCAAGGGGCAATGGTTAGTTTCAAGATGGTCATTGCCTGGCACAAATGTTACTTGAAGTTGTCAGGCCAAGCCTGGATTTGTCCTGGTCTTGCTTCATATGGATACAGACTGCTTCTGTATGTGACAGCTGCAAATGGTACTAATATTGCATAATCTGTGAACATCCTCACTTCTGACTTTAAGATGGGGGGAAGGTTATTGATTTCAAAGCTGAAGATGGAGGACCAAGGACTCTACCCTGGAGGAACTCCTGCAGTGATGTCCTGGAGCCAAGGTGATTGACTTCTAACAACCATCTTCCTTTAATTTAATTAATTAGAGGGATTAGCAGATGGACTTGCATAGCAGGGATGCACTCATCCATGAAGATTCACCCAAGGGTTTGCCCTGTATTGCAGCATTGCCCTCTATGTCTGGGACCAGAAGCTGTTGCTCTTACTCACGCCCATGTGCATTTCTCTTCACAGGAAGCAGTTTTCCAAAATCACCAACACTTGACTGTTTCAACAAAAGTCTGTGGCTGTAAAGTTTCTGAACGAAGTTAGGAAAAATAGTTCCATTCTCAGCCAATTTATCTTCCAATTCCACAGCAAAAAAGGTTCTCATGTTGGAAAATCAAAATTTATGCAAGATATTGGAGATCCAAGCACAGCTAATTTGCCACTGGCTTTGGAGTGTCAAGTCTGGTTATTAAATTTATGATTGCATAAAAACTGTCAGGTGGTCCCACAATCCACAGGGTGGAGTAAATAGCACAGTATGGAATATTCACTTTTAATGGATAATTAATGGGAATGGTTATAACTCTAAAGATGGGATTGGTGTCCACTGGTAATTCATTCACCTCAATAAATCAGATGTGACCATATCACTGGATTCTTGTAGTTGTGACACATCCAGAAATCTGAAAATGGAGGAAAATACCATCTTGTAATTTGTGGTTAACATGAGATGCAAAAACAAAAAATGCTGAAAAACTCAGGTCTGACAGCATCTGGAGAGAAAGACAGTCAACATTTCACATCCTTGAGTCATCTGGACTCTGTCTTTCTCTCCAAAGATGCTGTCAGACCTGAGTTTTCCAGCATTTTTTGTTTTAGATTTCCAGCATCCGCAGTATTTTGCTTTTTATGAGTCAGATGCATTCTGGGATGCAGGGGAGCTGATCATAGGGGGAGGGGAGGGGCAAATTGGAGAGGAATTAGGGTATTGGATTTTGTAAATTTTGAAGTTAGACTTACAGATAACACAAAACACGATAGAGTTACACAACTTGGATCATTTACCATTCTTCAGGGAATTGACTGGTGCTAGTGGTCTGACTAATGGTAATTGATTACTGCACAATTTGAATTTAAACTCCAATCCAGTTCAATCTGGACTGGACCATTGCAGCTGAATGGGTGTCTTATCAGAAGAGTCACAACCTGAGTTGACTAGTTTAAATCTCCATTTATCAGTGTCCAGGCTGAATTAAAAAGTTCCTGTGTCGTTTCTACTATTTCAGATAGTCAGTCAGCTTCATTACTGAGTTGAATAAACACTATTTTTGTTCTGTTTGAAGCCAAAAACATCTGTACAGAGTTTACTTTTACTGATGTTGGAGACAGCAAGTGGAGAGAAGTTACTAGAAGACAACTGAAGTAGCTTAAGTATGACAAGGACAGTGGCAGTAATCTGTACTCTGACTCAGGGTCTGGAATCAGAGGGAGAATCTGGGGAACATGTTCAAGGAGAACGCTATACAAAATACCAGTTATTCAGATACAAATCATGGGGCTTTCCGTGCCAGTATAGTGCTGTAAAGGGTCCAAAGTTTAATGCCTCATCCAAGAACAGCAGTGTTATATTCCCTTACTGCTGAGTGGGTGCATTATCTGCTGAAATTCCACAACCTTTGAATTCAATGAACTGAGTAGAACCAACTGAGCCAAGTTGGTTCCAACCTTTGGGTGAGAGAGAGAGATCATGGAGAGAATCTGAGCTATCCAACAGTCCAACTCCTGTCTCAGGAACTGCAGCTCAGTCATGTCAAACCCTCACTAGCAATTATGTCAGAAACATTTATCATTTCTTGCTAATACTTAGATTTGTCTCGATTCTCCCTCAACAATATCTCAGCTCATACACAAGCCCGATATCAGTTTAATTCCCTATAACCGATTGTGAAGTTATCACAATTGACAGCGAGGATGAATCAGTGGTATTAATCATTTCTCCAACATTGACAGCTCTTCCCATCAGTCACTGCTTCATCTAGCAGCTCCAAGTTTTGCTTTTATACTGTAAAACTTGGATACTTTCCCTCAAATTGCCAGATGGTTTTCCATCTGGGAAAGAGGTTTTTTTTTCATGTTATGTGGGCATCACTGGCATAGCCAGTGCCCATCCCCAATTACCCTTGAACTGAGTTACTTGCTAGGCTATTTCAGCAGGCAGTTAACAACCAGCCACGTTGCTATAGGCCTGGAGTTATATGTAGGCCAGACGAGGCAAAGATGGCAGATTTCCTTCCCAAAGGAAATTAGTAAACCTGATTGTTATTGAAAACCTATGGATAGTTTCATGGTCACAGTTATTGAGATTAGCTTTTCTTCCCGATTTATTAATTGAATTTAAATTCCACCAACTGCCATGGTGGCATTTGAACTATTCACTACAGTATTAGTCTGGGACTTTGGATTATTATTCCAGTGACATAACCACCAAACCATCACCAACCCAATTTGTAGAACTCCCAGAAATATTCAGGTACAGAACAAGGAAATGTCATTTGGTTCATCAACTCCAGCTGTTGGCCAGGAACAATCTGCTCCAACACCTTCAACTGGTTTCACAGACTGAGGAAGGAATCTGGAAGTTCTTTCTTTGACACCCAAACCCAGATTAGGCAAAGCTTCCCAACAATCTAGACTTATATCTGTTATCAGTCCCCTTCCCTGTAACAGTCCATCTTGACCCTCACAGTTCAGAGAGCACCCTATCCACACAGCTACCCAATCTGTTTCCCCAACTGAAAATCCAACTCCCAAACCACAGCCCTTTTAAAAAGCTACCAATCAGCTCATTAGCTGCTTCAGCTGGACAATCATTTAGGTAGAGATTGAAAGCAATGAGATCCTAAGTGGATGGAACAGACACAAAAAACAATTCAAAGAGACAAACATAAAAAGGTAAATTGGAGAATATTGAAGAAAGCTGGGAGAGAGGAGGAGGCTAAGTAATGTTTCATCAATGGTTTTAAAGTTATGCCCTATATTCTATTAATAGGGGTGGATATGAATTCTGGCCTTGCTAGTGATGCCAACATCCCATGAAAGAATATGAAAAAAATTATGAAATATTAACTTCGAATATGTTTGCACCATTAATGTTGAGTATATCTTGAAATGTACTGTGTGAATTGATGGCTAATCACTTACAGAGCATGGATTCAAAGTTAGACGGTATCTCAGTGATGCTGTTATTGAAAGGGTTAATCAACATCATGACACAAGGATGAGAGTCAGAATTCAACCAGTTTATGTTGCTGCCAGTGCTCAAATACCATGTGTGGTTACTCATGCCATGTTAGTAACTCAACAAAAGCTTTTATTTATGAAGCACCTTTAATATAGAAAAACATTCCAAAGATCTTCACAGAGATGGGAAGGAAGAACATATGTCAAGGTTTCGTGCTGGGGCCTCAACTATTTACGATCTGAATTAATGACTTAGATGGAGGAACCAACTGTATTGTATTGAAATTTGCAGATGACACAATGATAAGTAGAAAAGCAAGTTGTGAGGAGGAAACAATGAGCCTGAAAAGATAGGTTAAGTGAATGGGTAAAAATTTGGCAGATGGAGTATGATATGGGGAAATGTGAGGTTGTCCACTTTAGCAGGAAGATTAGAAAAGCAGAATATTGTTTGAATGGGGAGAGACTACAGAATGCTGCAGTACAGAGGGATCTGGATGACCTTGTTCATGAATAACAAAAACTCAACATGCAGGTAATTAGGAAATAATATGGAAAGTTGGCATTCAATGGGGATAGATTATAAAAGTAGGTAGGCCTTGCAACAACTGTAGCAGGCTTTGGTGAGACCATACCTTAAGTACTGTGCACAGATTTGGTCATCTTACTTAAGGAGGGAAACAATTGCAAAGGAAGCACTTCAGAGAAGGTTCACTTGACAAATTCTTTGGATAAGGGGTTTGTCTTATGAGGAAAAGTCAAACAGGCTGGTAAGGCGTGAAGGGAATTTGCATTTTTAGATAGATGAAGAGATTTGGATTTCAAAGGGATTTTAGTCTGTTTGCAGCTAGCTAGATAAGCAAGGCTAAGGAATGTGTTTATTTTTCCCAAAGGTAACTGACAATAAATAGGAGCAACATGAAAATTTTTATATTGTGAAGAAGGTACAGTTTGAAAGACATATGAAACAATAGGATTTACATATTAAAAGAGAAACAAATGTAAAGGAGAATGAGGCTATGTGTTAGGATCCTGAGACCGTTGCCCCTGGTTCCAGACTCCCTAACCAGGGGAACCATCCTCCCTGCAGCTAGTCTGTCTAGCCCTGTTAACATTTTATGTGTTTTAATCAGATCCCCTCTCATTCTTCGAAACTCTAGTGAATACAGGGCCAGTCGAACCAATCTCTCCTCATATGACACTCCTGGCATTCCAGTTCTGCTGAAGGGTCATGAGGACTCCAAACGTCAACTCTTTTCTTCTCCGCCGATGCTGCCAGACCTGCTGAGTTTTTCCAGGTAATTCTGTTTTTGTTTTGGATTCCCAGTATCAGCCGAGTGAACCTTCACTGCACTTTAAGTAAGCCCACCTTTGAATTCTGGCAGAGGCTATTGGTGGAGTTGCTTCATTTTCACTAAATAAACCCATTAGTGGCTTGTGATCTGACACTGGGTGAAATGTCGCCCATGCAAATATTGATGGAACTTCTTTACTACAAATGTTACGGATATGCCTTCTTTCTCAAATTGTGAATAACCCTTCTTGGCTGCAGAGAGGGTTCTGGAGACTCCGTAGGGAGCTGCATCACAGGTTAGTATTAATTTAATCCATCCATGTAACTGTATAATCCCTCATCATTCTAGTAAAGCTCCTCCATACCCTTTCCAAATTCTTCACGTCTATCCTAAAGTGTGGTGCCCAGTGTTGGACACAACACTCCAGGTGAGACCAAGTTAGTGTTTTATAAAGGTTTAACAAAACTTCCTTCCTTTTTCAATCTGAAATGCTTCATTAGCACATTGTTAACCTGTCCTGGCACCTTCAGAAATGAAAACAGAAATTGCTGGAAAAACTCAGCAGGCCGGGCATTACCTGCGGAGAGAGAGAAACAGAGTTAATGTATCAAATCCGTATGACTCTTCTTCAGAGCTGAAGGGAGGTAGAAATGTGATGGGTTTTATACTGTTTTTGCCACATTCAGAGATCTGTGTACAAACAAATCCAGGTCTCTCTGTTCTTGTACCCCTTTAAATTTTGAGCCATTTAATTTATGTTCTGCCTCTTCATTCATCCTCCCAAAATGTATTATCTCACACATCCGGCATGCCAATTCAATATTAGGAAAACTGAGTCCATTGTTTCCAGCCCCCACTCCAAAGTCTGTTTCCAGCGAGCAACTCCATCGCTCTCCCTGCAATTGTCTGAGGTTCAACCAGACCGTTTGGACACTGGTGTCATGTTTGAACCCGAGATGAACTTCCAACTACATACTCACACCGCCACTGAAATCACTTATTTCCACTTCCATAACATTGTCCAAATGCAATCCTATATCAGCTCTGCAGTCCTGCCACATCCAGTCGTGAATGATGGTGGACAATTAAACAACTCACTGGAGGAGGAGACTCCACAAATATCCCCATCCTCAATGATGGAGGAGCCCAGCACATCAGTGCAAAAGATAAGGCTGAAGCATTCGCAACAATCTTCAGCCAGGAGTGCTGAGTGGATGATCCATCTCAACCTCCTCCGGAGGTCCAAAGCATCACAGATGCCCGTCTTCAGCCAGTTCGATTCACACCACCTGATATCAAGAAATGGCTGAAGGCACTGGATACTGCAAAGGCTATGGGCCCTGACAACATTCCAGCAATAGTACTGAAGACTTGTGCTCCAGAACTTGCTGTGCCCCTAGCCAAGCTGTTCCAGTACAGTGACAACACTGGCATATACCTGGCAATGTGGAAAATTGCCCAGGTATGTCCTGTACACAAAAAGCAGGACAAACCCAACCTGGCCAATTACTGCCCCATCAGTTTACTCTCCATCATCAGTAAAGTAATGGAAGGGGTCATCAACAGTGCTATCAAGCGGCACTTGCTTAGCAATAACCTGCTCACTGATGCCCATTTTGAGGGTTAAGGGCATCCCTGCTGTTGAGACAAATTTTGAGGGGTGAGTGGGGGGTGGGTGACAAGGGCTGCCCTGGGATGGAGATGACTTGTTGGGGTGGTGGGGCAAGGGTAGCCTTGCTGTTGAATATAGTGTATAAACATTCGGGGTGGGGTTAGGATGGGCGTGGGAAACGGCCATGCATTACAGAAACCTATATATAAAGGGACCATTCCTCTGCAGCTGAGGCAGTTCAGGCGTAGCCACATTCATATGATTGGTAAAACTCAGCAGGTCTGGCAGCATCTGCGGAGAGGAACACAGTTAACGTTTCGAGTCCGTATGACTCTTCAACATAACTAAGTAAAAATAGAAGAGAGGTGAAATATAAACTGGTTTAAGGGGCGGGACAAGTAGAGCTGGATAGAGGGCCAGTGATAGGCGGAGATAAACAAAAGATGTCACAGATAAAAGGACAAAGAGGTGTTGAAGGTGGTGATATTATCTAAGGAATGTGCTAATTAAGGGTAGAAAGCAGGACCAGCAAGGTACAGATAGCCCTAGTGGGGGTGGGTTGGGGTGAAGGAATCAAAAAAGGCTAAAAGGTAGAGATAAAACAATGGATGGAAATACATTTAAAAATAATGGAAATAGGTGGGAAAAGAAAAATCTATATATTGGACGGTGAGGAGAGGGGAAGTAAAGGGGCAGGTGTTGCACCTTCTGCGGTTGCATGGGAAGGTGCCGTGGGAGGGGGTTGAGGTGTAGGGGGTGATGGAGGAGTGGACCAGAGTGTCCCGGAGGGAAGGATCTCTGCGGAATGCCACCAGGGGGGGTGAAGGGAAGATGTGTTTGGTGGTGGCATCATGCTGGAGTTGGCGGAAATGGCGGAGGATGATCCTTTGAATGTGGAGGCTGGTGGGATGCTAAATGAGGACAAGGGGGACCCTATCATGTTTCTGGGAGGGAGAGGAAGGTGTGAGGGTGGATGCGTGGGAGATGGTCCGGACACGGTTGAGGTGAGGGCCCTGTCAACCACCGTGGGTGGAAAACCTCGGTTAAGGAAGAAGGGGGACATGTCAGAGGAACTGTTTTGGAAAGTGGCATCATCAGAACAGATGTGACGGAGGCGAAGGAACTGAGAGAATGGGATGGAGTCCTTACAGGAAGCGGGGTGTGAGGAGCTGTAGTCGAGGTAGCTGTGGGAGTCGGTAGGCTTGTAATGAATATTGGTTGACAGTCTATCACCAGAAATTGAGACAAAGAGGTCAAGGAAGGGAAGGGAAGTGTCAGAGATGGACCATGTGAAAATGATGGAGGGGTGGAAATTGGAAACAAAATTAATAAATTTTTCCAGGTCCAGACGAGAGCATGAAGCAGCACCAAAGTAATCATCGATGTACCGGAGAAAGAGTTGTGGGAGGGGGCCGGAGTAGGACTGAAACAAGGAATGTTCCACATACCCAATAAAGAGACAGGCATAGCTGGGGCCCATGTGGGTACCCATAGCCACACCTTTTATTTGGAGGAAGTGAGAGGAGTTAAAGGAGAAATTGTTCAGTGTGAGAACAAGTTCAGCCAGATGGAGGAGAGTCGTGGTGGATGGGGATTGTTCAGGCCTCTGTTCGAGGAAGAAGTGGAGAGCCATCACTAGAGCTGTACCTTGAGTGTCCTGCCATCCATTCTTAATTAGCACATTTTCTTAGATAATATCACCACCTTCAACACCTCTTTGATCCTTCTGTCTGTGACATCTTTTGATTATCTGCTCCTATCACTGCTTGCTTGTCCCTGCAACCACCCCCCCACCGCCTCAACTTCTCTCCATCCCCCCACCTTAAACCAGCTTATATTTCATCCCTCTCCTAACTATACTCAGTTCTGCTGAAGGGTCATGAGGACTCGAAACGTCAACTCTATTCTTCTCCGCCGATGCTGCCAGACCTGCTGAGTTTTTCCAGGTAATTCGGTTTTTGTTTTGGAAATATATCATTATTCCTTCACTGTCGAATGGTCAAAACCTGTAACGCCTTCCTTAACAGTACTGTGAGTGTACCTACACCACAGGGACTGCAGCGGTTCAAGAAGGCAGTTCACCACCACCTTCTCAAGGGCAATTAGGGATGGGCAAAAAATGCTGGCCACCTCCTGTTAAAGAATTGAAAAAATGGAACCAAACTGGTAATAGACTGGAATCACATATAGGACAAGCTGTTAAGGATGACAGGGTTCCTTCTCTAAAGGGCATGAGTTGTTGATTTACAGCAATTGTAAGCCAATGTATTATTTACATTTTTAATGTGCAATTTCTCCGCAACTATTAACAGTTTCTTTACTTTTTTTCTATTATTTAATGTAGACCGGCTGTGGTGTTACCCTATGTGCAGAGTCTGTCTCATGGCGCTAACATGGAACATCGAGGTAAAGAAGAACCCAGAGTGAAGATATATCTAAAGAACTGTACTGAACTGCATCGTGGGCTCAAAACACCCAAAGCATGATGGTCAACTTTGTCAAGGCAAAGCCTTGCTGGATTCAGCAAGTTCTGAAAAATTACTTCACCTGTAGGAGGGCTCATACCAGGGAAGATAAACAGACTGAGGGGAAATAAATGTGCCACTTTCTCCCAGCTCTGGAGATAACAAGGCGGAGTCAAGCTGGCTATGGTACCTCAAGTGTGACCTTCAAAAGGCCAGGGAACATCTGGAGAAAGCATGGAATTACCTTATATGGCACTGGACCACAGCAAAGAAATAAACAGCCCATAGAACCATCTTTATTGCAGCAGTTAGGGCAATTTGGCCAGTTGCTCAGAAGACGCACACAGAGGATTTGTCATCGGATTGACCACCGAGACAGATTCCAACTCGCAGGGAAGCTAAGCAACCAGAGTTATCGTGAGAATGTACTATTGCTTAGTGGTTTATTAAAGGTGGTTATACACCAAGCTGTTGTGTGCTGTTGGTATCCAAGACAAGGACCTTTAGACCAGGGGGAGGGTCTTACTCAATCCAACAGCTTCAGGGTCACTTACTTCCAGATTTCTATTCTGAGTTCAAAGGCTGTTGAGTGAGGGAAGGGAGGAGATAGCGGGGGCACTGGCAATAATTTTCAATTCCTCTCTGGCCACAGGGGAGGTGCCATAGGACTGGAGGACAGCCAATGTGGTACCTTTATTCAAGAAGGGAGGAAGGGATAAACCAGGGAACTACAGGCCAGTCAGGCTAACCTCAGTGGTGGGGAAACCATTGGAAGCAATTCCGAGGTACAAAATTAATCTACACTTGGAGAGGCAGGGTTTAATTAAGGACAGTCAGCATGGTTTTGTTAAGGGGAGGTCATGTCTGACCAATTTGATTGAATTTTTCGAAGAGGCAACCAGGTATGTAAATGAGGGCAATGCATTTGACATAGATAACTTGGACTTCAGCAAGTCTTTTGATAAGGTTCCGCATGGGAGACTGATAGCTTAGGTAAGAGCAAAAGGAACTAAGGCAATTTGGCAAATTGGATCAAGAATTGGCTGAGTGGCAGGGAGCAAAGGGTGATGGTTGAGGGGCGTTTTTGTGACTGGATACCTGTGTCCAATGGGGTTCCACAAGGATCGGTGTTGGGTCCCTTGCGGTTTGTGGTATGTATAAACGATTTAGACTTCAATGTAGGAAGGTTGATCAGTAAGTTAGTGGATGACATGAAACTTGGTGGGGTGGTAAATAGTGACGAGGATAGCCTTAGATTGCAGGTGGATATAGACGGGCTGGTCAGATGGGCTGATCAGTGGCAAATGGAATTTAATCCGGATAAGTGTGAGGTGATGCATTTGGGCAGGACAAACAAGGCACGGGAATACACGATGAATGGTAGGACCCTGGGAAATACCGAGGATCAGAGGGACCTTGGTGTGCATGTCCACCAGTCCCTTAAGGTAGTGGGATAGTTTGATAAGGTGGTTAAGAAGGCATATGGGATACTTGCCTTTATTAGCTGAGGCATAGAATATAAGAGCAGAAAGGTTATGCTGGGACTGTATAAAATGCTGGTGAGGCCACAGCTAGAATATTGCGTGCAGTTCTGGAATCTGCATTATAGGAAGGATGTGATTGCACTAGAGAGAGTGCAGAGGAGATTTACCAGGATGTTGCCTGGGCTGGAGAGTTTTAGTTATGAGGAGAGATTGGATAGACTGGGGTTATTTTCCCTGGAGCAGAGGAGATTGAGGGGGGACATGATTGAGGTGTATAAAATTATGAGGGGCATAGATAGGGTCGACAGGAAGGATCTTTTCCCCTTAGTGGAGGGATCAATAACCAGGGGGCATAGATTTAATGTAAGGGGCAGGAAGTTTAGAGGGGATGTGAGGAAGAACTTTTTCACCCAGAAGGTGGTGGGAATCTGGAACTCACTGCCTGAAAGGGTGGTAGAGGCAGAAACCCTCATAATATGTAAGAAATAATTGGATGTGCACTTGCAATGCCACGGCATACAAGGCCATGGGCCTAGTGCTGTAAAATGGGATTAGAATAGTTAGGTACTTGTTTGACCGTTGCAGACTCGATGGGCCAAAGGGCCTTTTGCTGTGCTGTAGACCTCTATGACCCTATGACTCTATGCTCAAAATGCTAAGGTGGGATTTGAACTTGTAATCTGTAGATTGTTAGTCCAGGTTCCTGGATTACTAATCCAGTAACAAACACTGCACTAATGTACCTCAGTGTTCCCTATCCACCTTTACTCCATGTTACAAATCCTGCTTATCCATTGATTTTTCACCTTCTTGCCTGATTGTACCAACACTCTCCTGACTGGCCTCCATAAAGCCAATTTATCCAAAAGTCTGCTGAACAAACTCTTGCCCACACCTGATTGTCATCGCTCCTGTCCTCAGTGCCAGTTAGCTGTCCAAAACCTCAAATTTATTATTGTCAACCTCAAACTTCTCAATTTTTACTACACCTTCCCAAAATTTCTGTTCCTCCTACTCTGACACCTTGCGTATCTCCCTCTTGGCCCCGTTGAGCACAGATATATCTTCAGTCTTACAGGTCTTTCCAGAATTCCCTCCCTAAAACCTCTGCCACTTTCTCCTTGAGATCCAACCCCAGCTCTTTGATCAGGCTTTTGCTTCTCTCTCCTCTAACATCTCCTTCCTTGATTCATCGTATGTCCATCCTCCCAGTTCTGTGATGACCCTTGTGATATTTTCCCATGTTAAAAGTGTTGTATAAATAGAAGTTGTTGTTGAGGCACTAACACCACTTGAATATTTGAGCAGGTGGTGGTAACTTAAACCAGTTGAGTTTTGACTCTCATCCTCATGTCAAGATGTCTTCATCCCTTTCAATGATAGAATGACCTGGCATACTGTCTAACTTTGAATCCATGCTCTGTAGTTGATTCACCTTCAGCTGTAAATTTGAAGAAATACCCAACACTTAAAAATTGTACAAAGGTTTTAGGAGTTGCCATGTTCATGAAATATTAATAGAATATAAATCATACATTTAAAACAATTGATGAAACATTAGTTAGCCTCCTCCTCTCTTCAGCTTTCTTTGATATTCTCCAATTGACCTTTTTATGTTTGTCTCTTTGAATTGTTTTTTGTGTCTGTTCCATCCACTTAGGATCTCATTGCTTTCAATCTCTACCTAATTGATTGTCCAGCTGAAGCAGCTAATGAGCTGATTGGTAGCTTTTTAAAAGGGCTGTGGTTTGGGAGTTGGATTTTTAGTTGGGGAAACAGATTGGGTTGCTGTGTGGACAGGGTGCTCTCTGAACTGTGAGGGTCAAGATGGACTGTTACAGGGAAGGGGATTGATAACAGATATAAGTCTAGATTTTTATTGGGAAGCTTTACCCAACTTAGGTTTGAATGTTAAAGAAAGAACTTCCAGATTCCTTCCTCAGCCTGTGAAACCAGTTGAAGGTGTTGGAACAGATTGTTCCTGGCCAACAGCTGGAGTTAAGTTGATGAACTGGATGACATTTTCCTTGCTCTGTATCTGTCTCTGCACTGGGAATTCTACAAATCCCCAATTCCCTGATGAAAACAGCCAGCAACTTGAGGGAAAGTAATTCCTGTGTGAAAGCGGAATTTTGAGCTGCTGGATGAAGCAGTGGCTGATGGGAAAGCTGTCAATATTGGAGAAATGACTATTGTCAGTGATTTGTCCCTCGCTGTCGATTGTGATACTTCACAACCAGCTAAAGGGAATTAAACTGATATCTGGCTTGTGCACAAGCTGAGATACTGGTGATGAGTGAGAATTGAGACCAGTCTGCCTTCCAAGTATCTAATAAGAAGTGACAAAGGTTTCTTACACTAGTTGCGAATGAGGGGTCAACATGACTGAGCTGTAGTTAATGGGACAGGAGCCAGATTGATGGCTAGATCTGACTCATCCCATGATATCTCACTTTGAAAGATTGGAACCAACTTGGCTTAGTTAGTTCCACACTCAAGCCTCTGTCTCACTCTAGTACTAAGCAAATGTTACTTCACCACCCTATGGGTGAGACATTAAACTTGGGTCATCCCTGCCAGGAGGAGGGATGTTTAAGGTTCAATAGGTATACCTGAAGAACATTGAGTTTGTATAGCGTTCTCCCTAAACTACCAGACCCTTACTCAAGTGATATTAATTGGTTATTAAGATAAATTTTATTTCCCTATTAACCATAACCAACTGCACAATGATTGCTTGGACATAATAACACAAGGAGTAGTCGAGGTGAATATTTTCAAATGAAAGCTATTGAGGAAAAAGTTCCAATAGAACTGGTACGAATTGATTCAGTTCTCAATTGGGAAGTGAAGTCCAGTTCCGAATGGGAACCCAGTAGGAAATGTCAGCTTCCAGCAAGTTGGACCAGTTCAACTTGTGCTTTTCTCTTTTCCCAGGTGTGGTGCAATTGCACCTTAAGCTGCTTCAAGGTGAATTAGTTGAACTGATTCCAGTCCTGAGCTGCATATATTGCTGGCCCACTGGTTACAGGCACAAAATCAATCAACTGAAAGTAATGAGTCCCTTTTGTGGAACAACTGTGTAGGTGTGATTGTGAAGCAGAACTGAGGTTACGTGTTGTCTTTGCATAGACGACACCCAGAGTTAAAGTTTTTGGTTTGATCCTGGATCTTTCCAGGAATATAGTTAAATGAGCCTTGCAATCTCTTGGGAGACCCCCCTCCTCACTCAGCCCCTACCTGCAGAGGTGATTGTAGTGTAAAGGGTTAACAGATGTGATATGGTAACATATGATGTAGATGTACCACTGACAATGTGTTAGACTTCTCTAGAGGGAGGAAAAGTTTGAATTATGTCTCGGAGCAGCATGCTTGAAACGAGTTGAGCAGATACCAGTGTCTACAGCTTATCTACTGACCAAGACCCATGCATAGAGTCCAAGACAGAAGGACTCATCTCTTAACAGTCGGTGAAACATGCTACAAATATATATGGGTGGGGAGTGAGCAATAACTTACTGAAGCCTTTAAGTCTCAGCTAATAGGAAAGGGACACCCATGACCAGTGGAATGAGATTTCAGTCAGTGCAGAAGAGGCCCTTCAGCCCATCGAGTCTGCACTGACAATGAGAAACACCTGACCTACCTAATCCCATTTACCAGCACATGGCCCATAGCCTTGAATGTTATGACGTGCCAAGTGCTCATCCAGGTACTTTTTAAAGGATATGAGGCAACCTGCTTCCAGTACCCTCACAGGCAGCACGTTCCAGACCGTCACCACCCTCCAGGTAAAATTTTTCCCCTCATTCCCCATCCCCCCCCCAAAAACCACCTGCCCCTCACCTTGAACTTCAGTCCCCTCGTGACTGACCCTTAAACTAAGGGGAACAGCTGCTCCCTGTCCATGCCCCTCAATCTTGTACACCTCGATCAGGTCGCCGCTCAGTCTTCTCTGCTCCAATGAAAACAACCCAAGTCTATCCAACCTGTATTCATAACTTCAATGTTTCATCCCAGGGAACATCCTGGTCAATCTCCTCTGCACCCCCTCCAGTGCAATCACATCCTTCCTATAATGTGGCGACCAGAACTGCACACAGTACTCCAGCTGTGGCCTCACCAAGGTTCTATACAAGTCAAACATAACCTCCCTACCTTTGTAATCTATGCCTCGATTGATAAAGGCAAGTGTCCCGTATGCTTTTTTCACCACCCCACTAACATGCCCTTCCGCCTTCAAAGATTTGAGGGGAAAAAAACTAGATCAAACATAGAACACCCAAAGTGAATGCAATTTAAAATGTGCTTGCAAAGTTACCTTTAGCAGCACTCTGTTTCCTTGGTGAGAACAGGGAGTTTTGCCCTGGAGTGTTACTGGCATTAATCATATCACTGACATGGGCCCACACCTGGCAGAGGAAGTAAAGGCCTTGGTCACTGACAGAGACTGCTGGAGATTAGGCCCCTGCTAAGCCCCATACAGATGAGCCTCTGGAATGTGCCATTAATGACATGATGGGTGTTGAGATGAGCAGGGGAACATGTGGCAGGGTGGAGTCTGTCCAAGTTCTCTATCTTGGTTCTGACATACCAGTGTGTGGCTGCCTTGAACAGGTGGCAGTCACCATGGACAGCCAGGTCCAGCACAACATCAGTAAATGCTGGATGTGTGGGGAAACCTTTCATTCTGTCGCTTGAGCCATGGACAGGGCACTTCAACCTTCCAAGTGCCCTATCCCCTCAAGGGGTGAGATAGGTGCCGTTGCACAGAGGGGGAGAAACATCCAGACAAGGGATAATCATCCCAGGACACTAAGGGTTCCTGGCCACGCTGCCTCCCTCTGCCAGAGGCTCCATTGCTTCCAGCAGGTCAGGTTGAGGAAGATGCACCTGTTAAGGAGAGCCCCAGGCAATTGAGGATAGTATTCAGCAGGAGGCCTCCAGCTTAGCTGTAGGTGTCGGGAAAGCAAGATGTAGTGATAGGAAAAGGTTAGAGAACATTGGGTGCACAAGTGTCAATGATTTCAATGTCATGTAAATGTAACCACTGCAGTTAGGTATAATCTGTTGACCTATTTGTTCTATCTGATAAGGTGGTTGATTTTTCCACCATTGTGGTATTTGAAGGGTGATAGTCACCATCAGTGTTCATGTGGATCTCTGCTGCTCTTTGGGATAGAGCTTCAAGAGTGACCTTTAGCTGCATGTGACATCAAGGATTCACTAAGTGTTGTGTAGACCCTCAAATATATTTGGACTGCAGTGGTTTGAGAAGGCAGCTCACCAGAGTAGTTAGGCATGGGCAATAAATGTTGCAGCCAGCAATGTCCACATCCCATGAATGAAAAGTGGAATGCCCCTCAGAGCATTGTTTGATGAACGTCTGCAGGACATCATTTGTCTGGAATGTCTCCTTAAGCAGGTTTCATGGTGTCATCTCAATTGTGTATTGCCCCATGTTTTGGATAGCCCCCACCATACTACATTCCGCTGCCTCCAATGGTAAAGAAGGTCCTTGGAAATACAGTGGATGGGTGGGTGGATTCCCAGTTTGGTGTTCAGCCATGTTGCTGTTGTTATAACCCTGCTGACTTTGAAATATCCCCTTTCTTTCATTGTTGCTGATTAATACCCCACAGGACCTCAGCAGTTAAAGGAGGGTCACCACCTTGAGCCATTAGGGATGGACAATAAATGCTGTCTTTTCCTGATGCCCACATCCTGTGAATGAGCAAATAGAAAGAAACTGACATCCTAGTAAGCACTTTGAGCCCAGTCATGAAGCTTGATGTCAGCCTCCCTATTTTCTTTGCAGAATTTGTTGTGAAAGCTGAACTCAGCTTTGAGGGTTGTTTCCAACTTTGGATATAATTTGAACTACCTTGGAATTTACTCACTCACTCTTCTTGTCCTGGTGTTAAGCCTTTGGTACAAGGCAACTTAGGCAGCAGTAGCCTAGATCTCTGAGCAGCAGCAGCAACAATTGTCTTTACCACAGCCCGCTGCCAATCCAAAATGACCAGAGGGTGAACATGAGCTCCAGCTCGAATGAGACAATATCCCTTTGCATGTCAGTGATATATGTGCTGCCCCCATATACTCCTGCATAACTCCCTAATCCTGTGGACGAGAAACAGAAGCAGGAGGTCATTAGTGTAAGGGTAAAAACATTGCTTTTATTGAAGCCAAAAAATATAAACACTTTGTTGCATCTATTTGAACAATTCTTGGAGCACTGGAAGGCCTCTCAGCCACTGGGGATTCATTCCTTGGAGGGTCACCATACATTAGAAACACATTCAGCCTCAAGTCAATCTGCTGTTAGGTTCTCAAGGGCCTGTCTGCCACATCTCTCAACTGTCTTGACTTGGGCAGCATCATCAGTCTCCTCCTTCAGCATCTCCATCATCCCCTTGCTTGTCTGAGGAGATGTGGCTCATCCATCTCCCCTTCTGGTAATGCCTTGCCCTATCGCTCAGCTAAATTGTGAAGAACACAGCAGACCATCTTGATCCTGGTGAAATGGTCAGGCCACTATTGGACTGTGCTAACCTAGTGGTACAGGCAATGGAATCCCTTCAGTAGACCAATTGTCTGCTCCAGTGATGGCTCTTGTTGATGCATGGGTAGCATTGTGCTGCTGTTAGGTATTAGTTTGGGGTTTCAGGATTGGAGTCATTAGCCAGGTCTTCAGGAGCTGGTTGTTGGGGTACCTCCAGAAGATCAGATGGGAGTGGGAACAGTTGTGGCACCTGGGAGTTGTTTAGAATGTGTTTGAGCTCACACAGGGTACCAGGTGTGCACCTGCAGGAATTGGCACCTGTGATCATGAGTTTGAACATTTGGAGTGAAATCCCTTCCTGTATGAATCTGGCTGGCTGATACCAAGGAGGTTTCGGACTGCCCTGTGCCTGCAACTGATCACTTCTTGGACCTGAGGGGATGTTGTAATAGAAGCAAATCCCATGGCGTAGGCAGCTTGGCTCCCTGGGTCAATAGTAAACCGTATAAATTCATAGCTTCCTGAAAAGGGCATCTGTAAACTCCCCAATACCCTCGTGGGTGACTGGTTGGGAGCCCCCAGCGAACCTTTAAAAAGGAGCCAGTCATGAAGTGTAATTATGATTGTCAGCACCAGACATAGCCCTGCCTCCCAATCATCCACCTGGAGCAATGAAGGCTCCTTAATGGCTTAGCATTGCTGAAAGTGACCACACCCAACCTGGATCTCAATGTTGAGAGGCAAGAGCATGAGAGCCTTTGTGCTGTCCTGGCTGCATAATTTGTAATGCTCATTACCCAGTAGAGTGCAGGTTGTACTGCTTTTTACTGGCTTCTGTTTGGCTTCACATTCATTTGGGAATGTAAGCAGTACAGGAACTTGTGGAGCCAGGTCAGAGGCCATTCACACGTCTACTGCACAGTATCAGCAAGGGACTGCATGAGTCATAATGGTGCACCC
Organism: Cetorhinus maximus; assembly: GCF_964194155.1. Taxonomy (NCBI): domain Eukaryota; kingdom Metazoa; phylum Chordata; class Chondrichthyes; order Lamniformes; family Cetorhinidae; genus Cetorhinus; species Cetorhinus maximus. Next base: position 207,834 of record NW_027596517.1, read on the forward strand.
CTTATCCTTTAGATTACTTCACCAATCTCCCCCTTCTCCCCCTATGACATGCCAAATTCTAACCCCACACCCCCACAATCACCAATAGATGTTGCTTTTATTACCCTCCCATCTGTCAACATTAAACCTCCCCATCACCACCCCCCCCACCAGATTTTCCTGCTCTCCCTCCTGAACCCACCCCTGTCAAACTCCCCAAGCTCAGCTTGATCCTCATACTGCCCCTTATCCATTTCACCACCTACGTAAGCTCACCTCATGAAACTATTCAATTTCTCCTTATCTTAACATGCAACTCCCACCCTCCCTTGCCCCCTTTCTTCCTGTCACTAGTTGTCCTCTCTGCTTCCCAGTTGCCTGTATTTGATCCTGGGGATCCTTTTACCAACTGACAATGCCCTTTAGTTCCATCCCTGCCCAACACATTTTGTTGCACCATTTGAAGTTCATGTTGCACTCTTCCTGCCTGCCCCAGACAGTGTTCCAGCTGTGAGCCGATCTCCCTGCCTCCCTTGGGTAGGCTCCTTATCCTGAACAGGCTGCCTCCCTTGGATGGCAACCGAATCTGCCAGGCTGTGATTCATAATGGGTGGAACCAGGCCATTGCTGAAGCGTTTGTATGAAGCATAAAGCCGTGTGTACTCGGTAGAGTATCCAGGAAGTAGCCCACCTTGCCTGGTGCACGCCTCTTGCTTATGGCCAGGTTTCTGAAGGCCTGTTTCTCTCTCTCTCGTTACCAATAAGATTTCAACTATGTAATAATGGTGGGCTGGAGTTGAGGAATTTGCATGACATGCTAATAACTGCAAAAGAGCTTCCCAACCATCGTCTTCAGGAAGGTCGACTCACCTGAAAGTTTATTTTATCTTTAATACTAAAAGTTGAACCTGCTGCCAGGAATCTGAATTTTGTCTCCCGTACAATTCCTGCTTCAGACAGGCCTGGAAGAATCCACCTGCAGTGTTTTTACAGAGAAAATACCTGGAAAAACCAGATATATTAATATTAACAAAGCTCCACCTTGTTTACAATTGAGTGCTTGTTCCTGCCCAAGAACAGTCTACATAGAGTAGATTAATTTTAATGAGACCTTTATATAATTTCTTTAATCCAATTATTGGAAATAAAATTATTAGATTGATTTTCATGTCAGTTTGGGATAACAAAGTTCCTCCGTTTTAAACTTGTCGACATTTAACAAATACAATTTTGTGAAGACACGGTGACAATCTTCATTAACGGGCTACATAAGACTTATGTAACAGGAGGGGATTAATTTAAATAGCCCTGATTTTCTCCCCTCCACTTGTCTATAAACGGGTTCGTTTTTGATTTGCTGTCCACAATTTCTATTATTAACCCCATAGCAAACTCAAGGATAAACTCAGGGCAGTTTATTTCCAAACCCAAATGTGAGGGAGGGTAGCAGCTTTGCCTCTTTTTCCCTCCTACAGTAAAAGAGGGATGAAGGAGAGATTTACAGAGCAAAGAGGACAAGAAAAAAATATTGTTTTCATGTGTCCAGAATCCAAGTCCAATGGAATATTCTTTCCCTGAGCTGGGTGCACTGAAAATTACTTTATAATCACTTTTCCACCCATGAGATATTCTGGACAAAATAACAGGAAGAGAAGAATTAAAAGACAATTGGGATCCTGACCATTATTTTACAATATATGGTCAAGCATCAAGAATCTCGTCTCATTGAGGTCTTTATAACTATGGAAGCTTTTGATAAGAATGGACAGAGGAAAAAGGTTTCCTCTTGCTGGGAAGAGCAAACTAGAAACTATCAATACAAGTTAGTCACCAAGCAATCCAAAAGGAATTTCAGACGAAACTTCTAACTACAGAAAGTGGAACTCACTACCACAGAGTGAGTGAAGTGCATAGTATAGATACATTGAAGGGAAAACTGGAAAAGTACAAGGGAGAAGGAAATAGATGGGCCATGGTAGATTCAGGAGGAGACATGAGGAAGTTCAAGTGGAGCACAAACAGCAGCATGGACTGGCAGCTTACCCTGTCTTGCAAGGTGGTACAACCCCAGTCCCTGTTCTGCTCAGAAAACTGAAGGGCTACACCAAGTTGCATACCACAAACCAGGACATGTGGACTGAGTGAATGGCATTGAGTGGTGTCAGGCCTCAGTGCATTCAGATGGCCCTTATAACATGTCAGAACATGCTGTCTCTGACAGTGAGCCATATAGCCAGCAACAAACTCCAAGAATGTGAAAATCTTCTTGGAAATTAACGTCTTCAGAAGAATCTTTTAGGTGTCGGGACTCAAGACCTCTAGGTTCATCTCAAATTTTAAAGCTGAACAAAGACTTCCTTAAAATGGATGAAGCCATGCTAGTCTAGACCCATTAACAAAAGGAGCTCTCTAGATCAAATAGGCTGGGTATGGGGTCTGACATCTCCACTGGAGGCAGCTCCTCTGAGGAGGAAGGGAGGGATAGAATGAGGAGGCCAGGAGTGGACAATCAGCTTCCAGGGGAGCCACCTTTGGGAGGCCAGGCGCAGGGCCAAGAGGTTGTCCAAGGGGCCGCAGAAGACGCCACTATCCTGCTGCCAGGGTATACAGGTGGCGAAGCAGCTACCTCAATATGGCTGAGGTGCAGTACCGAAGGAGGCTCTCCTCTGTCAAGGGAAATGGTCAACTATATCTATCAGATGATTGGCCCTGAGATCTCCCCTAACTCTGTGGGTGGACACCCCATGCCAGCAGCTCTGAAGCGCTCAGTTGCCCTCAACTTCTCTGCATTTGGCTCCTTCCATGGCTCGGGTGATAATTGTGGTGTCTCCTAATCAGCTGTCTACACTTCTGTCAAGCAGGTTACAGACGGGCATTGACCTTCATTCACTTCCGCTGCGACCAGGCAAGTCAGGCACACAGCGAGCCAGAGGCTTTGTGGCCATTGCTGGCTTCCCCCGTGTCCAGGGTGCTATAGATGGTACTCATGTGGCCATCAAGGCGCCAGCAGGTGAGCCCGGTGCCTTCGTCAACAGGAAGGGCTTCCACTCCATGAACGTGCAGATAGTGTGTGATCACAGGATGCTGATTCTGCAAGTCTGTGCAAGGTACCCTGGCAGCTACCACAACGCCTACATCCTCAGACACTCCCAGTTGCCGGAGCTCTTCAGTGCTCTGGCTCGGCTGGATGGATGGCTGCTGGGTGACAAAGGCTATCCCCTGCGAAGGTGGCTAATAACACCTCTCTACCATCCAAGAACAGAAGCTGAGCAGCAGTACAATAGGAGCCACGGCTCCACAAGGGCTGTGATGGAGAGCGCCATTAGTCTTAAGATGTGCTTCTGTTGCCTGGACTGCTTGGGGCACACTACAGTACCCCCCAGATCGTGTCCCTCTGATTGTGCAGAGCACAGCATGCTACCACTATCTTGGGCTGGAAAAGGGGGATGCAGTTGACGATGAAGAACTTGATGCCCTGAATGAGGTTGCACATGATGAATCCAGCAGTGGCTCAGAGGATGAGGAAGCACAGGGCGATGATGAGGGGCAGCACGCCGACCCACTACTATACCAAGGAGGCAGGGACACCTGGGACACTTTAATCCAAACAACCTTCAGCTAGCTCCACACACATGGATCAGCAGGAACAGCATTGCCTGGAACTTCCACACGTGGGACTTGGGTGCTACATCTTCCATCTTATCAGCTGCAACTAAGGGCTTAGTACAGAAAGATCAATGTCCACTCAAACACTCATGATATGATATGTCTGAGAGAAAGAAAAATGCACCACAAAGGAAACACCCTCAGACATGTCTAGAAAAAGTACACATACTTCTCCATTCCAATAAGAAGAATTTTGCTCCCTATTCTAGGGCCAACACAAAATCACCAGTGACATACCCGGGGAGTGCCTAACGTTCCTTATGCTTAGGTTTGTGGGTGCTACGTCTAGGTACCGCCCCATCGCTCGGAGTGGCTTGTGAGACAGCCTGCTGACTCTGCTGTCCTGTTGGCCTCAATGACCTTGGCGGGTGTCCTCTGGCCCGTGGAGCCTGTGCTGGCCCCGCCTGGGAGGGAGTGGCCAGTTCCAGAACTGGCACCTCCCCCAGTTGTCGCAGCCTCAACGGATGCATCGTTGATTGCCAGAGTGGCGGAGTTGCCCTCAACTGGGGCGCCCTGAAAGGAGCACGCAGTAACGACAGGCAGCTGCTGTGCCAACCTGAGGTCCCTTTAGACCTTGTTGCTCACCACAGATGCATGGGCACTGAGTGTTGACGTTAGGTGCCCACAACATCTCCCACATTGGGAACGACCACCCATGGCCAGTATCACTGCGGGCTTGCAGGTCAGAGCGTATCCTAATCATAAATTGTTCCATCCGATCGAACCCATTCTACATGAGAGTCGCCAATCTCTCATTGGAGGAAGCCTGAAGCTCTGCCCTGAGGTTCATGCCTTCACGTTCACTCTGCCTGGACTCCTCCATCGCAGAGACCAACTGAATCACACTCTCATGCAACCCTGACAGATGCAAACGCCCTTCCTGCTGCTTGTCCTGCAGCTGCTGCAATGGGGACAACTCCAGAGGACAACCCTCGGGCTGCTGGAGCCATCGGCACTCTCTGCCCCTACCATCTCCTCCAGCGATTGTGAAGTGCCCTCTACAGTCTACCATCGCCTAGTGTCCTGGATCAAAGTCTCCGCCGAGGTGTGTGTCTGCACTGGTGCCTGGCTGGCTGAAATGATGTGCCCCAAGTTGCACTTGTTGCCCCTCAGGTGTGGAGAGGGGGCTGAGGTGTCGTTGTGGGTCGCTCTAGTGGTGATACTGAAATTAACAAGGACAGTGCATCAGTTAGCGTTCATTCACTTCAACCTTTCATCACTTTCTCCCCCCACCCCAGTCTCATAAGTTGCTCTTCCTTCAAGACCCTAAGGAGAAGAACATTGGTGAGGTGGAAAAGAATCAAGGTGAGCCCCAACCATTAAACGCACATGCAGACAGGCTGGTCCGATGGCCTCAGGAATGCCACATGGCTTGGAAGGCCTCGAGAGTGCCAGCAGACACCGCGTGCTCCCTGACCTGGATGCATTGTAGCCTGGATAGTTGCGGGGCTGAGGAAACAATGGATATGTTCTTGGTCATGCCTGAATAGGAGTCACTGAGTAAAGCAATGTCATCAGCGCACGCCAGAGCTGAGCAACTAACCTGTGTTCCCTGGAAGGCAAGTGGACGCCCAGCTGTGCCTCCTGTAGGGAACAGATTAGAGGGTCCATCGCAATGTTGAATGAGATTGCTGATTGCTTGACCCCTCTCATGATATTGATATGTTCGGTTTGACCGTCTTCAGATTCAATACATGTGCTAGTTTCCGAGGACAGATCTGTGATCATTGTTATGAATCTTTTTGGCAGCCCCACTCTCTTTGAAGAGCCTCGATGAGCATTTTATGCCCTATGGAATCAAACGCCTTAGCCAGATCCACAAAGACAATGACCAGCTCTTTCCTGTTGTGTTTGGCCCCGTTCATGATGTTACTTAGAACTGTGATGTTCTCATTACAACCAGGAGTCACCACCAGAAACCCTTTTCATAAGAACATAAGAACTAGGAGCAGGAGAAGGCAATTCAGCCCCTTGAGCCTGCCCCGCCATTCATTACGATCATTTTGGTCTCAAATTATAAATCTGTCAATCCCCTCAAATTTATTCAGCGTCCCGGCATCCACTGCCCTCTGAGGTAGTGACTTTCACAGATTCACGACCCTTTGAGAAAAGTAATTACTGCTTATCTCTGATTTAAATCTACCACCCCTTTGCCTAAAACTATGGCCTCTCATTCTAGAATGCCCCAGAAAGGGAAACATCTGCTGCACGTCTAACTTGTCTATCCCCTTTAGCATCTTATATACATCAATTAGAGCTCCTCTCATCCTTCTAAACTCTAGTGAGTATAGGCCTAAACTGCTCAATCTCTCCTCCATAAGACAAGTCCTGCATCTCTGACATCAATCTATTGAATCTCCTCTGAACCGCCTCCAGTGCAACTATATCCTCCCTCACGTAAGGGGACCAAAACTCTGCACAGTATTCCAGATTCGGTCTCACCAATGCCTTGTACAGCTGCAGCAACACTTCCCTATTTTTATTCCTTGAGCAATAAGTGCCAGAATTGCATTTGTTTTCCATATTACCTGTTGTAACTGCATACTAGCTTTCAGCAATTCATGCACGAGGACACCCAGATCCCTCTGCACTGAAGCATTCTGAAGTTTCTCTCCATTTAAATAATAAGTCGCCTTTTTATTCTTCCAACCAAAAGGGATAACCTCACACTTATCCACGTTAAACTCCATCTGCCAAATTTTGGCCCATTCACCTAACCTGTCCATATCCATTTCATAAATTTCTTATTGATTCCTTGCAACTTACTTTCCCACCTATTTTGGTATCATCTGCAAATTTCGCTATAGTACCTTCTATTCCTGAATCCAAGTCATTAATATACACAGTAAATAGTTGGTGCCTCAGGACCAAACCCTGTGGCGCCCCATTTGTTACAGCTTGCCATCCAGAAAAAGATCCATTAATCCGTTCTGCCTGAGGTTGATCTGGACCGCGTCACTTAACCATTTGGTGATAATTGTAGCGTAGATTCGGAATAAAATTGGGCCGATCGTTATTGGTCGCCAGTTGTCTATGCTTTTTAGTTTCTCGGTGTCGACTGTCTTAGCAATGAGAACTGTGTGGCTCTTTTTCAAGACCCTTGGGATGGAAGTTGACTTGAGCCAGAGGGAGAAAAGACATGGAAGCCTGTCTTCGTACTCTGCCTGGACGTCCATGATGTCTTCCAACTTCATCCCATCAGGCCCTGCTGCCGTGTTCTTATCAATGCTTTTAATTGCTGTATCCTCGACCTCTTCCTTCTGTATGTGTTCTTTCAAAGAATAGTAATCTCTCCTTCCGGTATTTAATGTCAATTTTTGAGGTTTGCTTTATTTGGTTTTGAGTTTCTCGGTAAAACTCTATTCGAGTTTAGCTTTGCTGAGTGGACATTGTAGGGTGGACGGTGCATCCATGATTTCCCGTGCTATCTTTCTCCTGTCTGTTTTGTAAGCCAACTGAGTTTCTTTGGAATTTGCTTTTTTAGCTGCCCACTTTTTCTTGGATTTGGTGTTTCGGCCTCTATCCTTGGGATGATCTTCTGTCTTCCTGAACCTCCTGCCAGTTTCCTCTTCCTTTCCTTCAGTTAATATAACATCTGTGATGCTTTCAATGAGGCCGATGGCCATGGCTCTTGTTTCTGGATCATTCCGTACCACCATTAGTACTTCAGCTGATCATCCAGATCCATGTGTCTAGGGATACTGGCTGGGGGTCTCACATTCCTCGCCCTTTGGGGACTGTTTCCCCCCTCACCACCTCTGCGTCATCCCCTCTTGTGGTGTTTCCATTTCCCAAGCACCTTCTGTCTGGCTGCTTTGCGGTGATGATACGCTCGTTGATCTCTGCTCTGCTTTCAGGAGCAATCCTCTCTTGGAAGCAATCTGCCTGCTGGTTTTAGATGTGAGATGGGCTGCTATCTGTTTGTTGATGTCTGCACAGCCTTCATACCACTTCATTAATTCTCTGAGGAGGTTGGTTTCCTCTTTAGTCCATTTATAATCTCACTGGCCAGGCTTTGCTTGTGGTAGGTGAGCTGCTAATCTTTTCACGTTATGTACTTCGGCGTGTCTATGATGCTCGTGCTGGCTGAGCCCAATTTGCCATGTGAACTGCATTTCAGTGTTCACATGCATAGATCGTACTGGTGAGATGTGGCCTTACCCCTTTACATTTGCTATAATGACAACCAAATGGTAATCACCAGATTTTCTGCGTTTAGAGCAAATTGTGTGAAGGTGTTTAATCTGATGTCTCACGGCCATGTGTTTGCAGAACTCACCCACCCCGGGGAGTAGCAGATGACAGAGCAGCCCATCAACGGGGTATTGGATCTCCACTTCGCTCTGTACGGTTCAGTCGTCACTGGGTGGCAGCTCCAAAGGCTCGATGAAGGTTGGTGGAATACCTGTCTCGTCTTGGGGCTCCTCAACCCCATTATTGTCCAAAGTTACCATTCCCCGAACTTTTTGTTGTAGAAGGTCAGCGTTTTCATGGATCTTGTGTCATCCCTTTCGCTTTGAGGTCTTGACTCCGACACCACCTCATGTTGCTCGTCATTCACTATTAATGATTCCGGATCAACCAGCCTGGCTTGTTTCGCCAGTTCCCTGTAGGGTAGGTAATAGTTTCTAAATGGTCTCGAATCCACCTCGGTGGTTTGTGTTGAGGTGGACTATTCCTCTAGTGCATTGAGCTCAGAACTAGCACTTGTGTAGCAATTGCAACTTATGCAGTGGCTGCTACAAAAGGCACAACTGTGGGAACCTTTTTTCTCTGGGTCGCTTCCTACCCGGGCCGCAATGACCAACGATGGCCAACCATTTTTATACGATAATGCTGGTCTCCGCAGACCACAACCAACACAGTGCTTTTTCGAATTTCTTTTGCCAATGAAACCTTTGCTCCCTGTGCCAACCCTGATTACGGTGACGTTGTTACCAGCAGGAGCCACAAGGAGGCACGACCGACGCTGTGGATGGCGAGAACACCAAACCACCACAGGTCACGTAACTACTAACCAGACGGACTCCCTAGCGAGGCCGCCACCATCAATCATAGTTACTCCCGCCAACTGAGAGCATTCCGCCAAGTCCCACTCCCCTGCCTTATCCCCGTAACCTTGCACATTCTCTCGCTTAGTTAGAAATCAATTGTTTTGAATGCCTTGATTGAACCTGCCTCCACCACCCTTTCAGGAAGATTGTTCCAGACCCCAACCACCCTCGGTGGAAAAAAATTTTACTCACACCACATTTACTCCCTTTGCCAATTATTTTGAATCTGTGCCCTCTAGTTCATCTCTTGTATGGGAACTCTTTCTAACCTATGTACTGTTTCATTACCCTCAGGATCTTGAATATCTCTATCAAGTCTCCTCTCAGCTGCCTTTTCTCCAAGGAAACAATCCCAACCTCTCCAACCTACCCTCATAGCTACATCCTGTGTATCCCTGGAATCATTTTTGTGAATGTCCTCTGTACTTTTCAAACGCCTTCACATCCTTCCTGATGTATGGTGCTCAGAACTGGACGCAGTACTCCAGATGAGGCCTAACTGCCTTATACAAGTTCCTATTATTAAAGCCTAAGATACTAAATGCTTTAACTATTCTCTCACCCAGCCCTACCATCTTCAGTGACCTATGTACATGTACACAGAGGTCCCTCAGTTCCTGCATCTCCTTTAGATGCTGTCACTTTATCAAATATGCTGTGTCTCTATATTCTGCATTCCAAAACGAATCACCTCCCACTCCTCTGCATTGAACTCCATTTGCCATTTGTCTGTCCCTTTGAAATTCAAGGGTAGTCTCATCACAATTGACATTTCCAATCTTGTATCATCTGCAAATTTTGATATCATGCCCTGCACACCACAGTCTCAGTCATTAATATCTATAATCAGGAAGTGTCCCAACACTGACCCCTGGCGAACTCCATTACAAACTTTCCTCCAATCTGAAAAGCAACCATTTACCCACTACTGTTGCCTGTCTCTCAGCCAATTTCTATCCAAGTTCATACTTTACCCTTTTTATTCCATGAGCCTGAATTTTGCTCAAATCTGTGTGGCACTGTATCAATGTCAAATCCATAAACAACACGTCAATGTGTTTCCCTCATCAATCTTCTGTTGTCACCTCAAAAGTCCATCAAGTTATTTAAACATGAGTTTCCTTTAATGAATCCATGCTGGCTTCCTTAATTATCCTGCACTTGTCTAAGGTCCTGGTGCCTTATCTATTTTAAGTAAAGATGGCCTTTCCAACACCTTCCTCAATTGAAAGTTCTTCTGATGGAGCAGTTACCACCTCTCACCTCAGCCTAGGTACCTTTCCAAAAAACAGATGCAAAGTACTCATTCCACACCTCTGCAATGCCTCCACATACAAGTTCCCTTTTATGTCTCTAATTGGCCCTACTCTCGCTTACCACTCATTATTTAGGTGTTTGCAGAAGACCTTGGAATTCCCTTTTATGTTCCCTGACAGCCTCTTCATGCTCTCTCCTTGCTTTTCTGATTTAGTTTCTTCACTTCCCCTCTGGTCCTTCTAAATTCACCCGGGTTCTCCATTGTATTTTTCTACCTGACATCTGGCGTACACACATTTCTCCCTTGTTATCTTTACCTCCTATCTCTCATCATCCAGGGCTTTCTGGATTTAGTTGTCCTACCCTTTCCCCTTCAAGGGAATATGTCTTGACATTGCCTACAATACTTTTCCTTTGAAGGTGGCCATTGCTCCACCACTGTCTCTTTTCTGCCAATATTTGATTTCAACTCGCTCGTCTCGGATGCATCCTCCTCCCGTTGAAGTTGACTTCCCCCAATTATTCCTGTTCTGGATTGCTCGCTGACCTTTTCCATGATTAATGTGCACCTTGTGATACAATGGTCACTGCCCCCTAGAGCCTGTCTGTGCTACTTGAACCTTTATCTGGCTTCTAAAGCAGAAGGTCAAATCTTGAACTGGGCCCCAGGTGTCATTGTGTACCCTATATTGGCTCACGCTAGTGGTTCCATTGCCCTTGTATGTGCAACTTGGGATGGGACATGGCTCTGAGCCATCACCTCCAGGTTACAGTTGATAGGTTGTGCGCTTTGAGTCAAACCCACATGTCGGCGGAACACATTCAGGTGATATGGGCACAACACTACATGTGCATCCCCTCCTGACACCCCTTCAGATCAGTGCTGGTCATGGAGTTCCCCTACTCCTCCATGATGCCCACACGTACACCATCTAGAATGACACTGATATCTTCCACCCAGTTTACCGGCATTGTTCATTGTTACTGATCCATCACCGGTATCCTGAGAACTAGTCCCATCGTAGACTGTAGTCGGTATAATATTTGGGACTGGGTATGCTTTGCATGGCAACTGCAGCTGGCATGGTTTCATGAGATTGGCATATGTACTCCTAGTCTTTAGGTGTCTGTTGTCAATCCATGATGGTATGCAACCTTGCAATAAATTCTTTAAATTACTACACTCTGGGCACCGTACGTAATACACACACCATTTTGGGCGGCCTGGCCTGAAGTGTCCTGGTCCCCAGTATTCTTTAAAGTTCCGATATGGTATTGACCTGCATTTGCATCTGGGCATCAAGACCAGTGACACAGCTGTATTAAACACTGTAGCCACGTCATTGATCAATCATCTTTATCTGTCTTCCAGCTCTGACGATAGCCGCTACTCCTGATGGGGGAGAGCTGCATCACGAGGCGACCACGTTCCAGACTTTGATCAGATCCTGGTAAAAGACGAGCAACGCCTGCAAGGAGCTACCGAGGCCCCTCTTCTATTTCAACAGGAGCTGCACGTCATTATTCAGGCCGTGCACCTGGCGGAAGATGTACGTCGCCAAGGCTACCATCTCGGAGGGGGCTCAATGTAAAGGTATCGCTGCAGGGTCTGAAGACGGAAAGTCGCCACCTGTGTGCGTAGGCACACTAGCACCTGAAGTCACTCCCCAGGACGTCCAAGAACGCCCTGAAGAAATCCATGGTCAGTTTTTGATATATTGGTCCAATTTGACTCGTGTATTCTGTGAGACCTCTGCGAGGATCAGGTGGAAATATATTCTGGGTATCATATGCGTTTTGAGGATTTCAATCCTCTGGATAGGCCAAAGTGCTGCCTTCTTCAGATTCTCTATCCACATACCGATTCTGGGTCCCCATTGCTCCTCAGTTACTCCTGCCCATGGGTCGATTCTGGCACCCAGGTATTTCTCCGTCTCTCCTGGTGGTATGTAAGAGATCGGACCTCCTTTCAGCTGCCAGTTCGGTCTAGCGTTGTACAGGAACACTATTTGTGGATGAAGTGGAAGCCTTTGGTCTTCCCGGCATTCATCTCCAGTCCCGTTTTTTGGCAGAAGTCCTGTACAATGGCCAAGTTCTTTGTCATGCTGGCATAGGAGTCGCTGAGCAGAGCAATGTCGTCAGCGAACGCCAGAGCTGAGCAACACATCTTCTCTCCCCTCCAGGGCAAGTGGACGCCCAACTGTGCCTCTTGTAGGGAGTTGATGAGAGGATCCATAGTGATATTAAATAGTATCGGTGATAGCGGGTCACCTTGTTTGACCCCTCTCATGACTATAATGGGGTTTGTTCTTCCGTCTTTACTTTCAAGGTATGTATCTGTGTCCGTATACAGATCTGTTATCGTGTTTATGAATGTTCCGGGCAGCCTCACTCTTTGCAGTGCTTTTATGAGCTTTTTATGCCCCATGGAGTGAAAAGCTTTTGCCAGATCTATGAAGACAATGGCCAGCTCTTTCCTGTTGCGTTTCGCACCTTTCATGATGTTGCTGAGAATCGTTATATTCTCATTGCAACCAGGAGTCTCCACCAGAAAACCCTTTCTGCCGAGGGTCGATCTGGACCACGTCGCTTAGGCGTTTGGCGATGATCTTTGTGTAGAGCCTTAATAAGATGGGGCCGATTGTTACTGGCCGCCAGTTGTCTATACTTTTAAGCTTTTCCGTATCATCAGTTTTGGGGATGAGGACCGTACGGCTCTTTTTCAGCATCCGAGGGATGGAACCAGACATGAGCCAGAGGGTGAAGAGGTGTGGAATCCTTTCTTCAAACTCCATCTGGATGTCATTGATGTTTTCCCATTTCATCCCATCGGGACCTGCCGCCATGTTCTTATCCATGCCCTTTATTGCCTCTATCACCTCCTCCTTACTTATGGGGAGTTCCAAGCTTTCGTACCATCCCGCTCCCCTGTATGTTACAAACTTCTGCAGGTTTGCTTTGTTATTGGGTTTGGAGAGTTTTTCTGTAAAACACTCCTCTAGTTCGACTTTGCTTAGTGGGCAAAATTGGGTGGACGGGTGCCCCCATGATTTGAAGTGCCAGTTTCCTTCTGTCTGTTTTATATACCAATTGAGTGGTTATAAAATGTGCCGCCTTAGCTTCCCATTTTTTCTTGGCCTTCGTATTCTTACTGCCATCCTTTGGGCGAGCTACTGTTTTCCTGGACCGCTTATCAGGTTTATCAACCTTATTTTCATTCAGTATTGTATCCGTTATGCATTCCACGAGGCCGATGGCCAAGGCTCTCGTTTCGGGATCATCTTTTACACCCATCAATTCTTCAGCCGTTCTCCGCTGGTCGTACAGATCCCTGAACTTCGGGATACTGGCTGGGGGTCGCTTCTTCCTTGCCATTTCGGGACCGCTCCCTGGCACCATCTCTGCGTCCTCCCCCTTAGGTGGAGATTCCATGTTCAAAGCACCTTCTGTCTGGCTGCTTTGTGTTGTTGTTGTGCCCGCTGACTTTTGCGCTGCTTTCAGGAGACATCGTCTCTTAGAACCAATCTTATTGTTTGTTTTCGATGTAAGATGGACTGCAATCTTTTTGTTAATCTCTGCGCAGCCTTCGTACTGCTTCTCTAATTTTATGAGGAGGTCTGTTTCCTCTTGCGTCCATTTGCACTCTCTCCGGCCAGGCTTACCCTGCGGTAGGTGAGCTGCAATTCTTTTTTTGTTCCGTACTTCAGCGTGCCTGTGACGCTCATGCTGGCTGAGTCCACTTTTGGATGTGAATTCCATTTCGCAATGTTCACATTTGAAGATCGTACCTGCAAGGGGGGGGCCTCACCCCTTTGCATTTGCTAGAATGGCAAGCAATGGAGTTTTTATGCTGTATAGTCCCCACCGAGGTGTGTGTGTCTGCGCTGGTGCCTGGCTGGCTGAAATGATGTGCCGCAAGTTGCACATGTTGCCCCTCAGGTGTGGAGGGGGGGCTGCGGTGTAGACATGTGGATCGCTCTGGTGGTGATGCTGAAATTAACAAGGACAGTACATCAGTTGGCGTTCATTCACTTCAACCTTTCATCCCTTTCCCCTCCAGCCTCAAGTCGCTCACCCTTAAAGACCCTAAGGAGACGAACATTGGTGAGGTGGAAATGAGTCAAGATCGGCCCCAAACATTAAACGCACATACAGACAGGCTGGTCAGATGGCCTCAGGAATGCCACATGGCTTGTTATGAACCACAGGAGTGGGGAGTGTGCAGAGGTACCTGACCTGGATGCATTGTGGCCTGGATAGTTGCGAGGCTGAGGAAACATCGCAAACACTTGCGAAATTTCCCATGGATCACAGGAGATTGAGAGGTCAGAGTGGATGGGACTGTGGACCTCAAATTCCTGCCCGCTGGACCCCAGCCTCATCGCCCTGGCCTCCTGCCTCCTCCCCAGCTCCATCGCCTGCTCCTCGAAGGGTGTGAGGTGATGGAGGAGGGCGCGCCCACTTCCAGTCCTCTGGCGCTCCCAGGCATTGTGGTTACTTTTTGCCTGCAAAACAGAAGAGCATTTATTGGTGCTGATCAGTCATGTACTCTGCACGTGCACGCCACACCCCACCCCAACTACAATGGCCCATCTGAGGCCTCCAGCGGCTCCTGTCCACACTACTGGTGATCACTCCCCAGCAGAGAGTACGGCTGCTCCCAACCCCCTCCCCCAACGCCCGCCTTGGACACATTCGGAGTCCATCACTTTGAATAACACACGGGTCTTAGCGCCCATGGCAAGGAGGAACAAATAGGTGCAGCACTGAAGCCAGCAGATGGCACTTGCCCAAAACACCTTGAGGCTCCCGTTCCACCATCTCATCACCATCAATATGACATGTGTTGGAGTTCTGAGTATGTGTCGAGCTGCCTCCCCTGCAGGTTGCCCCCAGACTACTCAAATGCGACAAATACCAACATATGCTGCGGGGAGAACCCATCTTCTCCTCACCCACTAAAGCTGATGTAAGCATGGTCAGTACCCGCTTGCCCACCCAGCGTGTGCCAGATGCCCTCTGCAGTAACGACATCAAGACATGGGGGGCACTAAGGCTGCCTTCTGGGTCAAATATCCAAGACCGACATGGTACTCACCCGTCCAGAGCGCAGCAAATCATTGAATCGTTTTCTGCACTGGGTGCCATTGTGCTGGACATCAACATGGGCACTGACAGCCTCACCCACCTCCTCCCACGCCTGGCTGGTGACATGGGGGGCCCTCCTCCCATCCTCGGGATACAGAATGTGACGCCGGTTTCCCACCTCTTGCAGGAGGACAGCAAGGCAGGTGTCCGAAAATCTGGGGGCACAGTGGCCCCCCCGCTGGCCTCTCCTGCAGCCTGCCCCCTTCCTCCTCCACCACCTCCTCTGCCCCCCATGTAAAATTTCTTGATCTCTGAGTGGCCATGGTGCACTGTCTCAAACAGGCTGCCTGGCCACTCTTTATACAGGCTGCTGGCTCCCCATTGGATCCGGCAGTCTGAGGCCGCCCGTCCCCGTGACTATTTCCCGCTCTCCACTAGAGTCACAAAGCCGCGGTGCGGGCCTTAATTGGCCTGCCCGTGGAAAATGGCAGCGTGGCCCGTTTCACCAGCAGCAATTGGCCGCCCGCCCAGTCAGGCCCGCCCGACGGAC
Source organism: Cetorhinus maximus (assembly GCF_964194155.1). NCBI lineage: Eukaryota > Metazoa > Chordata > Chondrichthyes > Lamniformes > Cetorhinidae > Cetorhinus > Cetorhinus maximus. The sequence goes on from NW_027596517.1 coordinate 223,428, forward strand.
AAACGTAAAATTCTGGCCAATGTCTTTTTTGGGTGTGTGCTGCCAGTCACAACTCCCAGGATCATCACTATCAGCACCGTGTTATGGCACAGCTGATGGTAAAATGCTGAGTTCAAATCTCAAAGGGAAGCTTGAAACAACTGCCACAACTTGTTTTGCAATATGTATAAATTTCGAGATGTGTGCTTTGAATTCAGTAGTAATAAGACCACCAAGTCTTATAAAACTAAATTAAACATTTATTAATAAGAAAAATGATTTTAAACACAGATCTACAAATTACTACTATGATAACTCTTAAATCCTCTAATCAATCTAACTCCCAGTTACACTTCCATTAAGGCAACAGTGAGAGACACAGGTTTTAAAAGACCCCGGCAGTGACACTCAATACCCTGAACCAGTTCAATTCACAGTGAGTTTTCTTAACTTCAGTTCTTTGTAGACAGCAGCTTGAGGCATAGATGCTGAAGGCTTGTCACATTTGTTAGATCTTAAAAATAAAACACTTACACACAGCCTTCACTCCTTTACACATATTTTCCCCTTTGAACGCAAATTCCCATTGTTTCACTAAGTTTTACCAGTAATCTTTGGTAAAAATGCACTTCGCCCCCAACACCCCACCCCCGATGGGGAAAAAATTCTCCCCACTGTTTCTAAACATCACCTAGCGACACACTTCACTGCTCCTTTGAAAACAATCGAGTCTTGCTTATTTCAAAATGCAAATGTCCTTTTACACCTTACATTCTAAACTTCCCCCATGTTTACATCAAAGCCTTCAGGCCAACTGTCTTTAATCCTATTAAGACACGCACACGCACTTATTTTACAATAAATTCCAATAACATTGAGAATTATTATATCTTCCTGACAACCATCTTCATATTTTTGTAAAAAGATAAAAAGGAAAAACAATCTCCTGCTCTATGAGCAGATTTGGTTGCAGGCGTATTATAATTATACACAATCAGGGTTTAATAATACATGAAATTAGAATCCCATCTGCACTGCCTATTTCTGTCATGGGGGTGGTGTATCCCCCAAACACCCCGATTTCAGTATCTCCAGCTGCTGCCTGGAAGAAGTTTTCTAAAGCCCAGGTGTCGTCATCGGTAAGATCCTCTATGATACCCCCCGATGTGGAACTGGGACCTCACCACAACCCCACGTGATTGGATCACAGGGTTGCAGAGAGCTGACTTTGCCAGAGCTGTTGGGCTCCAGTCCCGTGATTGCGAGCTGGTGAAGATTCATCTGATTAATATAAAACCACTTGACCAACATGGGCAGTTGGACCACTGACACCAAGGGCTAGTTTTGTGCTCTATAAAGTAGGGGCCTTTGTGAAGTGGGTCAAACACTCAAACCCTAACATAATTTCAGACCATGACCTGCTTGTCAACGCCCCACTCCTGAGATTTCAGTGGCTTCAGTTTCAAGCAATTATGTTGCTGACTGTGACCTATAATTGCTGTGGTGTTGAGATACAGGGAGCATAATGTCTGCCACAACTCAACTGTAAATTTATCCTCGGCCACTTCCCCAATCAATGGGTCGGTATGGGCGCCAGTATATGTAGTTGTATTCCCATCTGGCAACCAGACCAGTTCATGAGGGGAATAACCTGTCCCTTTTGGATTTTGTACCTCAGATGCCCATGAGTATCAGTGGGAGGTTCTCATTCCATTTACGGTCCTGAGTAAGGAGATCTTTACGCATTGCATTTTTGAGGGAATGGTTCATGTTTTCCACAATATCTGAAGATTGGTGATTGTGCACAACGTGACAATTACTTTCAATCCCTAATTTCTTTAAATGAGCCTGTATCACCTGTCCTGTGAAGTGGCTGCCCTAATCTCCACTACAGGCAGTAGCCCCCATTGAGAAACACCTCCCTAACTAGGGTCTCGGCAGTCCACAATGCAGTGGCTGCTTTGCAGGAAAAAGCTTCCACCCACTTGGTGAAATTGTCCACTACAACCAGACAGACCTTGTTACCCTTTCCTGTGGTAAGTCGGAAGCCAAAAAAATCAACCTGAACACACTTGTTCAGGATCCCTCTGCACCACTATGACCCATGGAAGCCTTGCAATATGTTTGGTAAGGGTCGGAAATGTTTGCTGCACAGACCAGACGGGTTGTACAGGGATTGGCAACATCATGACTGATGCCGGCCAAACAAGCAACAGGCTTGATCCGTTCCTAGGTCGTCACAGGGCTGGTGTGACCCACTTCTGGACCCAAATGTACAAGACCAACGAGCTCTTGACAATATCCCTCGGGCATGGGCATCTGTCATCTTTAAACAACATTTCCTCCCATCGCTGGACATTGGGCACTCCAAAGGGTGCTTGCACTGGCGAGTTGTCTAGTTTGGCCTGAATGACTGCCCTCAACTATACCCTTCATCTGTAACTCTTTCAAGTCGAGTGGGAGCGGAATCATAACGGCCATTACAACTCCTGACTGATAGGGATCCCAAAGCGTTCTTTCTGTAGCTCTGATTTTGGCCAATTCATCCACAGCCTTATTCCCCTCCTACCTAGGCTCAGTTTTAGGGTGATCCTTCACTTGTGGGTGTAATACATGCCATCCCCTCACCCAAACACTTGGAGAATAGTTTTTAACTGGGGTGCACTGAGGTGAAAACTCTACGGTTCCAAGTTGTTGGAAACTCCGTCACAGCAACGCACACAAACATTGAGTCAGAGATCCCATAGGGGGTAGGAAATTCCTGCGAGCGGCTAACTACATAGGTGACAGCAACCAACTTAGCTTGTTGGGCTTTGAGGTGGGATGGTAACTTTACGACCAATTCAATGCTTCGGAGGGGATCATAGATCCCACAATCTGTCTTCTGTTCTCCTCCTACAAAACTAGACCCGTCCATATAAATGTGATGCCCTTCAGGATGTATTCCTGCCCAGAACCCTCCTTCAGTCATGCAGACCCCCCTCTACGGTGCAGATGTGAGGTAGATGAGATTGGCTGTTAGCTGGGGCTCCAGCAGCACCTTGAACTTTAGGAGGTTTTATGTTTTAGATTTTCAGGTTCACTTTGTCCAGTGAACACGAGCTGCACCCTTGATATTAACACATTAGTTGGTGCTTGAAACAATATCGACAGAGACTCCGATTAACTGAACAAACACAGGTGGTTTATTGGAACCAAGAACAGAACATTAACACAATGTGTGCTTTTTCAATCACCTTACCCAAGTAGCCCGCACTGTCTAGTGATTGGTCGATACAGTTGCGTGGTCAGTTAACTACATTCTCTTAAAGGTACAGAGCACTCCTCTTTACCACAGGGGTTCTGTATCGGAAGCTCCACCTAACCACTTGCGCAGTAGAAACCGCCCTGTCATTACATACCCCTCTAGGGGTAGTCAGATGGGGGTATGATGGGTGGTTGGTGCCTGAATACACGGTGAAAGGTGAAGGTGGTCAGCAGGTGGTGTTCTCACACTGAACATCAAGCCAATAAGAGCAAGTGCAGCAATCTATTGATGGGGTGCATAAATTTTACAAAGCAGCTGGATTGCTTTACAGCTGCTCAGTGTGTCCATGTCTCAGACCATGTTGACTATTGTCAATTGTTGGTATCTCCTCTTGCCTGTGCTCATTAGGTCTCTAGGCTGCTGCTGCTATCTCTGCAGGAGTTGCAGAAGTTGAAGGTTTACTTGTGGAATTCTTGACTCGGTTTGCTAGTGGAGATGTGGATGTCCCAGTGCTGGCTTTGTGGATTTTCCTGTCTGACACCATTGTCTAATTTTTATCATCTTGACTTGGCAAATTGCCACAGGCAATGATGGTTGTTTGCTTAGATTAGTAAGAAGAGCTTGAAAGTGTAACAATTCCATCTTGCAGAAGTTGCCAGCATTGCAGCCATCAGCCTCTCAGCACGCTAGTGTCTTAAATTCACTCAAGTTAGACTCTGATTTGGGCAAGTCAGAGAAATCTGTATCTTCTTAGTCCACACATAAGTGGTTCTGCTTCCAAACATTCAGTGAAGGAACGGTGATATATTTCCAAATCAGGAGGGTGTGTGGCTTGGAGGGGAACTTCCAGGTAGTGGTGTCGCCATCTATCTGCTGCCCTTGTCCTTCTAGATGGTAGTGGGTGAGGGTTTGGAAAGTGTTGTCTATGAAGCCTTGGTGCGTGCCTACACAGTGCATCTTGTAGATGGTACAGACTGCTACTGTGCGTCGGTGCTGGAGGGAGTGAATGTTTGTGGATGTGGTGCCAATCAAGTGAGCTGCTTTGTTTTGGATGGTGTCAAGCTTTGAGTGTTGTTGGAGTTGGCACTCATCTACGCAAGTGGGGAATATTCCATCACACACCTGACTTGTCTTGTAGATGGTGGACAGGCTATGGAGAGTCAGGTGAGTTATTTGCTGCAAAATTCCTAGCCTCGGACCAGCTCTTTTAGACTCGGTATTTATGTGGCTCGTCCAGTTCAGTTTCTCATACAGAATTTCCCTCAAACAATTTCTGACCAATATTATAATTGGTCTAGACTGTGCAAATTGAACCTATTAGTGTGTGAGGTGCCAGCATTGAAGACAGTTGCAGTGTCACTCACACCAAACTCCCAGGTAATCACATCAAGAGGTGGTACAACCATTTCCTCAGTGGCAAATGGAATTCAATCCGGAAAAGTGAGGTAATGCATTTGGGGACGGCAAACTAAGCAAGAGAATACTCAATAAACGGGAAGTCATTGAGAGGGTTTGAGGAAGTGAAAGACCTTGGAGTGCATGTCCACAGGTCCCTGAAGGTGGCAGGACAGCTGGACATGGTGGTAAAGAAAGCATATGGAATGCTTTCCTTTATTGGGTGAGGTATTGAATACAAAAGCAGGGATGTAATGATGGAACTGTATCAAACACAGGTTAGGCCACAGCTGGAATTTAGTGTACAGTTCTGGTTACCACATTACAGGAAGGACAGAATCGCTTTGGAGAGCGTGCAGAGGAGATTTACGAAAACGTTGCCAGGGCTCAAACTGCAGCTATCAGGGGAGATTGGATAGGCTGGGGTTGTTTTCCTTAAAACAGAGGAGGCTGAGGGGTGACCTAATTGAGATGTACAATATTATGAGAGGCCTAGATATGGTAGACAGGGAAGGCTTGTTTCCCCTAGCTGAGGGGTCAATTCCCAGGGGGCATAGATTTAAGGTGATTGATAGAAGAATTAGGGGGGATATGAGGATTTTTTTTCCACGGAGGGTGGTGGGCATCTGAAATTCACTGCCTGAATTGGTGGTTGAGGCTGAAATGTTCAACTTATTTAGAAGGTACCTGGATCTACACCTGAAGTGCTGTAACCTGCGAGGCTACAGACCAGGTGCTGGGAAGTCGGGTTAAAATGAGCGGTTGGTTTTTTTTTGCTTTCGCCGATGCAGACACGATGGGCTGAATGGCCTCTTTCTACACCATAACTTTCCTATGGTTCTATATGGCATCCCATCAATGAAGGCCTGTCACGTGTTCACCAGGTTTGACATTCCTACCGGGCCAAAGGGCATCCACTCATGACCATGAACGACTGGCCCATCAGAGATTGGAGCACAGAGCGAGGTTGGGTCACTCATCTCAATTAAACATCAGCATCCCATCCAGGGCTCAAGGTGTTATATATGTGATGCCATCTTGGTCACCTCGATGTGGGCGCCAGTGTCTCAGGGACAAGGCAGCATCAGCCACTGGGCAAGTAGGGCAGGAAAAACTATGGAACTTTACAGTCTCCATTGATGCCATCCTCTGAGCTTCACTTTCTTGCTCCTTGAATCATTAATGTCTTCAATGTTTCCTTTCAGAGAAAAGGCAAAAGAAGATATGGATCAAGGGCTCAATGCTTCCTTTGTCAGGCTCCTAATGCAACAGAGGAGGCAAAGGAGGGAGAGACGACTCCGTGCACAGCTCCAGCAGGAGGGACATGGTCAAGCAGAGCCATAGCGCGAAGAGGAGGGTCAGGAGGAGAGACCCAGACAACAGGGCCGACTCGCCAGACCTAGGGTTTGTTGTAGAAGAGTCTCCTATTTACAAATGAGTGAGAGGCAATGCCGTGCATGTCTGCACTTGTCCCGAGCTCTGGTTCGTCACATATGCCACATTCTTCGTGAAGACCTGACTCCACATGGAGTTGGAGGGTATCTCCAGCCAGTGGCTTTGAAGGTGACCGCTGCACTCAATTTCTTGGCCTCTGATTCTTTCCAAGGATCAACAAGGGGACCTGTGCAGCATGTCTCAGTCCACAACACATCGATGCATAAAGGAGGTCACAGATGCCCTTTACAGGAAGGCCCATCATTATGTCAGGTTTGCTCTGGATGAAGATAGCCAGGCTGCAAGATTCACCGGATTCACCACCATCTCAGGCTTCCCAAGAGTGCAGGGTGCAATAGGCTGCACCCATGTGGCTATACGGGCTCCATGGCAGCAGCCCCTAATGTTTATAAACCGCAAGGGCGATCATTCCATCAACGTACAACTGGTATTGTAGCACATGCTGCATATTTGTGCACAATAACCTGGGAGTTGCCATGACTCCTACATCCTGAGTCACTCCCAGGTGCCTGAGATTTTTGAGGAGCTGTTATGTCTGTGGTTATGACTTCTTGGGGTTAAGGGGTACCCACTGAAACACTGGCTGATGACACTGGTGTGTCATCCTCAGAGTTGTTCTGAGGAGAGGTACAAAGCTGCTCACAGCTCCACACACTCCCTTATAGAGCAGACAATTGGGCTTCTGAAGATGCGCTTCAGATGCTTGGACCGCTCAGGTGGTTCACTCCAGTACTCTCCCAACAGGGTTTCCCGCATCATCGCAGTGTGTTGCACCCTTCACAATCTGGCAAAGCAAAGAGGTGACCCCCTGCCAGAGGATCACCTGGAGGAGGATGAGAGCTCATCGGAGGCCGAAGATCCAGAGGCCCAGGAACTTCAGGAGGCTGCTGACCGTCATTATCAGCGCGATCACGCCATGGAGGAAGGAAGATGTGGGAGTTGTGCCTGTGATATGTTAATCGCTGACAGGTTCCAGGAAGAGCAAAGTTAAGGGAGGGAATATGGTCACCTCTCTCCTAGCCCTCAACGCCGTTCCCTTTCATCTCAGGGGATGTCCAATTGCTCAGTGAGAACGAGTCCCACATTCACACTTGCACATTCTGGCCTCATGAATCACCAGGCCATGAGTTGGTCAGTTGGGGCCCTGTGAATGAGCTCACTCTGGGAACTGGGAGTCCAGTGAGGACTGAGAGCGATGAGAGAGAAAACGTGAAGATTTCTCCAACATCTAACGACACAAACACGGCTGTGACTGAGGTGTGGACATTCCAAGGGATCTCCTCCTCCTGTGTATGTATTTTCTTCTGCAACAACCACTGAGGAGACACAAATGTCTCTAGAAAATCGATGCTGATGAGCTGCCCTCGCTTAATGGTGTTTCCCGAGGAAGAAGGGTTAGAAACGCTTACATTACACACTTTAAATAAAGACTTAAACACATCTCACTGACATCACACAAGGGGTGCAGATACTAGCTCAACTGAGGTTGACATCACAGGAATGTGAATCTCTCAGTGGGACACTGTCACTGGGAGAATGGCTAAATCTCGAAATAAGAAGATTCCAATGTACACAATCATAATGCCTTCAGTTGAACAAAACATTCATATAACCATCAAATGTGTTCACAAAAGTGCAATTTCGTGACTGTTATAGCACACCCGTGACCCAAAAGTGACATCAAAATTTCTTAACTTTCCTAACCCACCGCTACATCTGGGTGCAGCCCCAACATCTGCAGCAGAGGTGGAAGCAGCTGCTGACTGCTACACCCTGATGCCTGTGATGACCTTGGCAGACGTCCTCTGGTGGCCCAAGGCCTGGAGGCTCTGGCCCAATAAGGGTCACCTGCTCAGGGAGAAGTGCCCTTGGTGGCCTGTGCAGCTGCAGTGGGTGGGGTCACAGGCAGAGGGAGCTGTGAGCGGCTGCACAGCCTTGGAGTGTCCTGAGAGGAGACCCCCAGGGTGCCCAGGTGACGCTCATCCCCTCTGAGTGTCCGAGGTCCCCACCCTGACACCTGCAGGACATGGTCCAACTGGAGGGGGTCAAGGTGCCTTGCTCCCATGTCGCCGACATCCTGATGGTGCCAACCAGGGTGTGGCCATGGAGTGCAGGGCCCAGCGTAAATCCGGCAACACTTGCTAGACCAAGGTCTCCATGGTGATCGCCAGCTTTCTCATGGTGACCTCTCAGGTGCTCGCATGTTGGAGCCACGAACATCAGACAGAACACGGACGGACTCCTCCATCGTTCGCTCTAGTCTCTGAGTGACTGTTGAATCTGTGCCTGATGTTCCGCCGCTGCCTATTGTTGCATCTCCAGCATTGAGTTGGCGGCTGCTTCCAGAGGCTCATCATCTGACTTGGACTGAGCTGGTGGATGGCCTCCAGCAGCCCTCCAGAGTGCCGGAGACCTGGGCTGTCCCTGCCTCTGAGTGCAGTGGGGATGTGTCAGTGAGGTGTTCCCCAGAAAGTGAGCTCAAGCCTAATCTACATGTGGGTCTCTGAGCTGGTGGAGGGTGTGTGTGTGTGAGTGGCCGGGACAGTTCTTCCACTGCTTCATCTCTGGACGTGGTCTGGGGGTTTGGATTTATACTGAGCGGCCTTGTGGGCCTCAATTTGCTGCTGTCTAGAAAATGGAGAATAGCATTTCAGTTGCTGAACATGGTCAATATAAGACTGCCTGTGACTCTGTGATTGTCAGGATTTGATGAAGTGATGGAGCTGGGTTGGTGGGAGAGGCCGATCTCCCCTTCCCCGCAGGAGCGGTTCCTGTCCTGTCCTCCCCTTCCCCGCAGGAGCGGTTCCTGTCCTGTCCTCCCCTTCCCCGCAGGAGCGGTTCCTGTCCTGTCCTCCCCTTCCCCGCAGGAGCGGTTCCTGTCCTGTCCTCCCCTTCCCCGCAGGAGCGGTTCCTGTCCTGTCCTCCCCTTCCCCGCAGGAGCGGTTCCTGTCCTGTCCTCCCCTTCCCCGCAGGAGCGGTTCCTGTCCTGTCCTCCCCTTCCCCGCAGGAGCGGTTCCTGTCCTGTCCTCCCCTTCCCCGCAGGAGCGGTTCCTGTCCTGTCCTCCCCTTCCCCGCAGGAGCGGTTCCTGTCCTGTCCTCCCCTTCCCCGCAGGAGCGGTTCCTGTCCTGTCCTCCCCTTCCCCGCAGGAGCGGTTCCTGTCCTGTCCTCCCCTTCCCCGCAGGAGCGGTTCCTGTCCTGTCCTCCCCTTCCCCGCAGGAGCGGTTCCTGTCCTGTCCTCCCCTTCCCCGCAGGAGCGGTTCCTGTCCTGTCCTCCCCTTCCCCGCAGGAGCGGTTCCTGTCCTGTCCTCCCCTGCCAGCTCAGCTGCAGCCTCCTCAAACTCACTGACGGCAAAGATGTCGGCCGTCCCTCCCCTGGTCTGTGCGCTCTCACGCCTGTTGTGTGTCAGCTTGGCCTGTATGAAGGAGAAAGTCAGGCATGTGATGGGAAGGGAGGGAGCAGAGGTTGGGTGAGATGCAGGTCCCCTGTGTGTGGTGAGCCCTCCCCAGAAGGGCCAGAGGATGGAGTGTGAGCAACATGGTCGATGGGATGGTGGTGATATGAAAGTCTCGGTGAGAGAATGTGTGTTGATATGTGTCCCTGGCTAATGGTTGTGTGAGATCACTGAAGAGAGTAGCTGTTTGAGTGCAGGATGCCATAATGAGAGTTTGATATTGGAGGATGTTGAAGAGATCATTCATCCACCTCCTGCAGTGTTTGGCACTTTGGGCACAGTTACCAGCCACACTGACTTCCTGTGCAATGGTCTCCCAGGCTGGAGAGGTGAGGCTGGTGGATCCATCCCTGGGATACAGGATGTGACTGTGGGCCCACTCTCCTCCTGATCAAGGCCTCGAAGGCCTGGTGGGTGAAGCGAGCTGCTGTCTCCTTCTTGAGGCTTACGGCCTTCCTCTTGTGGCTGGAAGAATCTGTAACTGTTTCCTGGAGACAGGTCTGCTGGAGAGAGTGAAATGTTTGTGTTCGACTGGGGTTGAAATGTGGCACAAGGTCCTTCGATCCCTCCAGCTGGCGGGTGGATGAATCAGCTCCCAACCCGCCAGGCGATTCGGTCCGATACTCGCCTGTGCATAATTAATGAGTTTCCAAGCGTGGGATCAGGCGTGAGTTCCTACCATTTCGAGCAGCGGGTTGGGCACTGCCCACCACCGTACTTAGTCTCATAAATGGAAAATTCTGTCCTGTATGTGGAAACCATCCAGACTTCAGTGCTGCCCTGTTTAAACAGAAAGGTGATTGGCTCTCCTCAGTTGTTCACTATGTTGCCAAAGCTGAAACACTTTCCATGGTCAGAGATTTATGCTGCAATATTCAGAGCATTGTGAGATCACTGACAGAACACACGGGACAAAGATCACCTAAAGATTCATTGCTTCTTTAAAAAAAAACTTGCAAACATGGAAACAAAGTAGACTTGAATAGTTCGACATTGCAAAGGCTGATTTGAATATTTGACTTTTGGAAGCCTTTCTGACTGACGGCATATCTGACAGGGGCTCCTGTTAAAGGAATTATGTGACAATTTAAGAGTTAAAGCTTTAGCTTAAATATTTAAATGTAATGGCCTCAGTGACCTTGTGTATACAACGTACTAACAATCTAACCGGGTAATTTACAAATGTGATTAATGATGAACCGTCAATGCTGGATTCATAACCAGTAGAAGTTAGATAATGGCATCATTTGTCAGAGTGATTTTGATAGAGGGAGGAAAAGTGAAGGAAAGATTTCACACTAGAACTACCATGAAATCATGCAGCACCCCTCCTCTTGGAGACCAAGCTGCTGTGTCCACAACAACACCTTTTTGGGGGTGGGGGTGGGGGTGGGTAGTATCTGGAAGTTCCATGTGGCACAATAGATGTAAGTGAGTATGAGGAACTATGAGATGTAACCATTGATAGACATTTTAATATAAATATTCCACAGTCATTCAAATCTTTACCATTGCCTTCATCCACACCCTCAGCAGACACTACTTATTCGCTGGTCTCATCCTTTAACAGCCCTGTGTCAGCATCATCGCCATCATTGTCCTACAATCCCAAACCCCCGCGAGTGTTCTCAATGACTTGCTGCATTGCAGAACTGGCACTTTATGTAACCAAGCTGCAGGTTATAACCAGCCAAATGATCCTGGTATGCCAAGGGGGTGACAATGGAAATCTGTACAAAAATGCTTTGGTAAGTCAATGGATTGTTTCTTTAGTCAGGTTTATGCTGCCTAATGGTCATTACTTTCAATCAGTACAGGCAAAGATGTAAAAGTTTAGTAGAATGAGAGGTGATCTCACGATTCTGAAGGTGCTGGACAGGGCAGATACTGAGATGTTGTTTCCCTAAAACATGGGGCACAGTCCTGGGCTAAGGGGACAATCATTTAGGAGAGAGATGAGGAGAAATTTCTTCACTCAAAGAGTTGTTTATCTTTAGAATTCTCTACCCCAGAGGGCTGTAGGTGCTTCAATGTTCAATATATTATAAGGCTGGGATAGACAGAGTTTTGGTCTGTCAGGGAACTAAGGGATATGGGGAGCAGGAGGGAAAATAGAGTTGAAGCCCAAGATCAGCCATGATCATATTAAATAGTGGAGTAGGCTCGATAGGCCATATGGTCTACTCTCCTACTTCTTATGTTCATTTTCAAACGTTCCCCTTGTATTTCAGGAACAAATGACCTCAAACACTTGTCGCCGCCTCGTCATATTGAAGATGTCTGGCTGCTTTTTGTGCAACTTCACCATGTCTAATTTCCATGTTGTTCATGCTATTGAGTCTTTTTTTGTCTCCTGAGGGTTTCAGCCATCTAACTTTCATTTAGAATGCTGTAGGACTGTTTGAGTTTTGGGCCTAAGCCATTGAGGTGAGTGAAGTGAGCTTCAGGAGCGATACAAGAGTTAAACCCAATAAGAGGTTAAAAAAACACAACAAAAAGATAATTTCAACATCCTGTTTACCTAACATAATTGCAGAGTGTTTTATGTGCAGGTGGATATTATGTTCTGGTGCTCATTGTGGGTCAGTCAGCTCAGCTAGCTATATGGCTAGAACATGGTGCAGAAAGACACTGACAATGCATGTGCTGGTTATGGTAGCTCCTAGAGCCCTGCCTCCTCACCTTGCCCTATGCTTGATGCAGTGTGGAGCCCCTCAGGCTACATAACCACTTGTTTCTCTCAAACAAAACAAAATGCCTAAGATCCCCTATAGACTATGGCTAATAACTTTACCTGCACTCTACTCAAAACTTTAAATAGGTCTTGCAGATTTTGCTTTTGTTTAATCCATTTTATTGAATCACTTCTTTATATAAACAAGCACTCATCTTAGGAAATGTCAGGCTGAACAGATTGCTGGATTGACAATAAATATTAAAAGTAGCAAATTGTGTAGTTATAAAAAAGCAGAGCATTTAAATCGATTTTGTTTTCTGTGTGTAGACAAATTTATTGTCTTCAAATTGAAACTGTGGATAAAGCTGCCCAAAGGGCCCTGAGTGGCAGGACTCAGGACCTCTGTTTGCATTGTAGCTGTAAGCACCTGCTTTCAACTCTTACAGTGAGGGCAGCTTCTGTAATTCCAGTCGTGGGGAGGGAGGGCAGCAGACCCTATAAATGGGTCTTATTTCTCTAATGAAATTTGTGTAGAACTTAATGTAATGTCACAATTTGTCTTGTGGTTGTAAACAGCCAAATTTAACACCCTTTGGAAAGGACTGACTTTTTCTCCGTTTCTGTTTTTCTCTCTCTCTCTCTCTCCCTCTGTCTCAAATTATTAATGAAAAGTAATTTTTAAATATTCCTGTAGGTGACTGATCGAGACAGGACATCTTTTATCCTTGGCGTCCCTGGTGAGTCTCTGTATCTGGCTATTAATTCTATAAACCATGTTTAACTGCATTACTATTATCACATATTCATTTACGGTCACAAATTCTGTTCTCTATCCATCGACTCTAATTCTCCTCCCTGGCCAATATCTGAGACTGAAACAGACTTTTTGCAACCTCACGATCCCTTGGACCCTGAGCTGATTTCTGACCCCATATTCTCTCCACCACCAATCCTGCCTAGTACCAACTCCATAATATCACCCGTCTCCAGCTCTGCCTTAGCCCGACTACATAAACCCTCACCTGTGTCTTTATTAAATCCAGGCTCGACCATTCCAATGGTATCCTGGCAACCTATGTTTGAATCTCTCCGTGACCTCCCCCCTCCAGCTAGTCCCATTCCCCTGTCCATTTCCCAGAAAGTCCTTTACCTTCAAGTCTTTTAACAATTCCCTTTTTAAAATGAATTTCTTTTCCTCTGCGCTTGGCCTTGATTTTTGTCCCTACAGCACCCCTAGTGCCGATGCTATGGAAACCTGGATCCATAAAGTGGTGAGAGTTACACTAGTGACCACATCCAGCATGGCCTCCTCAGTGCCCCATGCTGCGCAGGGCTCTAGCCTGGATGGACCATGTATACACTGGTAGCGTGAGGGGTCTGAATGTGATGTTGATCAGCTGTTCCAGCAGCTTTGACACACGTGTCTTTGAAATGTGGTTTGTGCTTGTCCACTGCCTGTGTTACTCACTCTCAGCTGAACATGTGTTCAGGAGCATGAGGAACCCCTGCCCTCTAGTGTTATTTAAAAGGACCAGGCATCAAGCTGTAGGTAAGAGGCATTTGACTCATTTTTGCTATTGGAAAGTTAGTGGAGGAGCTGTGGATGGTTTCCTGGAGGTTGTGTTCTGAGCTGCTGCAAACATTCAGAGACCAGAGGATTTGGTGACTGAACTCTGGGTGAGGTGGGGGGGGTCCAGTGCTTGCAGTGCATCTGGGTCGGCAACATGACCAACAAGTGGGCCAGAGGCTGCAGAGAAAGGAAGCTTTGCGAAGAGGGGGAGGGGGTTGCTCTGCCCACCTCGGGCTTTCCGTGAGCACTTTTCCTTCTTGCACCCAACCCAGGCACAGTGTGTGAGGCAACTCTGATTCAACAAGGTGCTGCCCCATGAGCTGTGACTCCTCCTTCAACATGGACTCCACACCAGAGCGAGGGCAGTACTGCCAGCGGTTGTTAAGGTCACTGTTTCATTGAACTTCTATGCATCCAGACCTTTCCAGGCAGGATTGGGAGACATTATCCCATCATTTCACAGAATACTGCCCATTGATGCACCTGCTAGGTGATGGAGTCCGTCTGTGCCATGTCAAGTGAAAATATAATGTTCTCCCTCAGTTGGGGGGAGCAGGATGAGAGGTCACATGGCTTTACCAAGGTAGCCGGATTCCTGATGGTAAACATGGCTCTGTGAGGTCTCCCTGTCAATGGGGACAGGTACAGGAACTGAATGAACTCTCATCTGAAAACCGATTTTAGGGAATTAAGAGAATTAAAAAGCAGGACTTTGATAGCAGTAATCTCAGGATCACTCCCAGTGCCACGTGCTAGTGAGTAGAAGATTGAGCAGTTCAACATGTGGCTGGAGATATGGAGGAGCGGGGAGGGCTTTAGATTTCTGAGGCATTGGGACCAGTTCTGGGGCAGGCCAGACTTGGACTTGTACAAGAAGGATGTGGTTACACCTTAACAGGACTGGGACTAATGTCCTCGCGGGGAGGTTTGCTAGTGCTGTTAGGGAGGGTTCAAACTAAATTGGCAGTGGGGTGGGAACCTGAGGAGAAATTCAGAGTGGAGAGGAGAGAAACTGGCAGTGGGATGTAGAGCAGTATTAACGGATAAGGAGAATATATCAGAGAGTAGTATCAAGGTAAATAGAACACTTGCAGAGTTTGATGGAATTAGAGTAGGTAATAGTCATTAGAATGGGTCAGAATAAGGGGGAAAGTAATGCCTAATTCAGAGTTAATGTGCATGTATGTGAATGCACGGAGTGTAGGTAATAAGATTGGTGAACTACAGGCACAGGTTGACAAATGGAATTATGATATTATTGCCATAACAGAGACCAGGCTGAAAGAAGGGCAAGACTGGGCATTAAATATTCCTGGGTACAAGGTCTTTAGGAGAATCAGATAAGGAAGAAAAGATGGTGGTGGGGGAGTGTCAGTATTGATTAAAGGTGGCAGTACAGTACTGGAGAGAGAGGATGTTCCAGAGGGGTCGAGGACACAATCTCTCTGGCTAGAGGCAAGGAATGAAAAAGGTGCAATAACATTGACCGGTGTAGTATACAGACCACCAACTAGTGGAAGGGATGTGGAGAAACAAATTTTCAAAGAAATTACAGAGAGGTGCAAGGGTTAGAGTAATTATAATGGGGGACTTCAATTATCTAAATATAGACTGGAATAGGAATAGTACAAAGGAAGAAGAGGGGGTGAGAGTTCCTGCAATGTGTTCAAGACAAATTTCTGCAGCAGTATGTTTCCAGTCCAACGAGAGGTCAGGCATTGTTGTACCTGGTTCTGGGGAATGAGTTGTCCCAAGTGGATCAAATATCAGTGGGAGAGCGTTTAGGGGACAGTGACCATTGTATCATAAGGTTTAGGTTGGTCATGGAAAAGGACCAGGAATAATCCAGAGCAGGGATAATTAATTGGAGGAAAGCCAACTTCACTGGGGTGAGAATGCATCTGAGTCGAGTGAGTTGGAATCAAATGTTGGCAGAAAAGACAGTGGCTGAACAATGAGCCACCTTCAAAGAAAAAGTATTGCAGGATATGTCAAGGTATATTCCCTTGAAGGGGAAAGGTAGGACAAATAAATCCAGAGCATTCTGAGTGACAAGAGAGATAGAGGTGAAGATAAAAAGGAAGATGTGCCCGTACGACAGATATCAGGGAGAAAATACAATGGAGAATCAGGCTGAATATAGAAGGACCAGAGGGGAAGTGAAAAAACTAAAGAAAAGCAAGGAGAGAGGATGAAAAGAGGCTGGCATCTAACAAAAGAGAATCCCAAGGTTTTCTTTAAACATATAAATGTGAAAAGGGTGATAAAAGAGTAGGGCTGATTAGAGACAACAAAGGGGACTTGCAGGTGGAGGTAGGAGAAATAGCGGAGGTATTAAACAAGTACTTTGCATCTGTCTTCACAAAGGAAGAAGATGCGACCCAGACCGAGGCAAGAGAGGAAGGTAACTGGTAAACTAGAAGAATTTACAATTGAGAAGGAGGTGGTGTTAGGCTATCTTTCCTTAAAATTGATAAAGTACAGGACTGGATGAGATGCATCCAAGGGTACTGAAGGAATTGAGTGGAAATTGCAGAGGCACCAGTGATAATCTTCCAGTCTTCCTTAGACACCGGGGTGGTGCTGGAGGACTGGAGAATTGCAAGTGTTACACCCTTGTTCAAAAAGGGGTGTAAGGATAAAGCCGGCAACTACAGACCAGTCAGCTTGACTTCAGTGATAGGGAAACTATATTTCAGGATAAAATCAATAATCACTTAGACAAGTGCAGGATAATTAAGGAAAGCCAGCATGGATTCACTAAGGGAAAATCATGTTTAACTAACTTGCTGCAATTTTTTTGAGGTGGTAACAGAGGAGGATGATAACAGCAATTCTGTTGATGTGGTGTATATGGTTTTCAAAAGGCACTTGATATAGTGCCACACAACAGGCTTGTGAGCAAAATTCTAGCTCATGGAATAAAAGGGAAAGTAGGTACTTGGATAAGAAAGTGGCTGAGTGACAGGAAACAGAGTAGTGATAAATGGTTGTATTTCAGATTGGAGGAAGGTTTGTTGTGGAGTTCCCCAATGGGTAAGTGTTGGAACCCTTGCACTTCCTGATATATATTAATAACCTAGACTGTGGTGCGCAGGGCTTGATCTGAAAATTTGTAGATGATACAAAGATTGGAAACATTGTAAAAGTGACGATAGTCTTGAACTTCCAAAGGACATTGACATGCTGGTGGACTGGGCAGACAAGTGGCAGATGAAGTTCAATGCAGAGAAGTGTGAGGTGATTCATTTTGGCAGGAAGAGAGACAGTATAAAATAAAGGGAGAAACTCTAACGGAGGTGCAGGAACAGAGGGACCTCGGTGTATTTGTACATAACTCTTTGAAGATGGCAAGGCATATTGAGAGAGCAGTTAATGAAGCGTATAGTATCTTAGGCTTAATTGATAGAGGCATTGAGTACAAGAATGAGGAGGTCATGTTGAACTTGTATAAGACACTAGGTAGGCCTTATCTGAGTACTGCATCCAGTTCTGGGCGCCATACTTGAGAAAGGAGGTGAAAGCATTGGAGAGAGTGCAGAGAGATTCACAAGAATGATTCCAGTGATAAAAAGAACTGTAGTTGTGAGGATAGATTTGAGAGGTTGGGACTGTTTTCCTTGGAGAAAAGAAGGCTGAGAGGAGACGTGATAGAGGTATTCAGGATCCTGAAGGGTACGGATAGGGTAAATAGTGAGAAGCTGTTCCCACTCAAGAGAACATCAAGAACTAGAGGGTATAGATTCAAAATAATTGGCAAAATGAGTAAAAGTGATGAGGAATGTTTTTTTTTTACCCAGAAGCTGGCTGGAGCCTGGCACGGACTTCCTGAGAGGGTGGTGGAGGCAGGATCGATTGAGGTATTCAAAAGGCAATTGGATTGCCATCTGAAAAGAGAGAATGTGCAAGGTTACAGGGATATGGCAGGGGAGTGGGATTAGGCCGAATGCTCATCCAGAGAACTAGTGTAGACTCGATAGGCTGAATGGCCACCTGCACTGTAAAGTTTCTGTGATTCGTTCCATTAACATGCAGTTCATGTGTGATCATCCAAAGTTTATCATTTTGGTGAATGCCCACTTGCTTAGCAACAGCCACAATACATTCATTCTGAAGCAGCGAGCCATTCCCACCATCTTGGGGCTTTTAAGGAGAACCAGAGGCTGGCTTCATAGAGGCAAAGGCTACCCACCTTATACATATACCCTCAATCCCTCCTACTGCTCCCCTGCAACCATGTAAAAATACCATGTAGAACGAGAGCAATGGAGCAAACCATTGAGCTGATGAAGCAATACTCCTGATGCCTGAATCACTTGGAGGGAGATCTCCAGTACATGCTGGAGAGGATGTCTAATTTTGTGGTATTCTGCTGCACCTTCATATCATCAGCATCATGAGGACACCAACATTGTCACCAGGAATCTGGAGGGCACCTCAAGAGGAGGAGGAGGAGGAGGAGGAGGCAGGGAGGATAATTCCTGCATGCCTTAAAGCCAGACAGACTGTCAGAGTGTAAAAACAAAAAACTACTGCGGATGCTGGAAATTCAAAACAAAAACAGAATTTACTGGAAAAACTCAGCAGGTCTGGCAGCATCGGCGGAGAAGAAAAGAGTTAATGTTTCGAGTCCACATGACCCTTCAACAGAACTGGGTGTAGTTAGGAGAGGGGTGAAATATAAGCTGGTTTAATGTGGGGGGCGGGGGGAGAGAAGTTGAGGGTGGGGTGGTTGTAGGGACAAGCTAGCATGATAGGAGCAGATAATCAAAAGATGTCACAGACAAAAGGATCAAAGAGGTGTTGAAGGTGGTGATATTATCTAAGAAAAGTGCTAATTAAGAATGGATGGCAGGACACTCAAGGTACAGCTCTAGTGGGGGTGGGGTGGAAAGACTGACAAGGTATTAGTTGTAGATTTAACAATAATGGAAATAGGTGGGAAAAGAGTGTGCCTGCTACATTCCAGTTCCCACAGGACAACTCCTTTTCTCTATCTCGTAACGAAATGCACACTTATCTGTCTCTGGGGTGGAGACCGAGGACTACAAGTTCTGACATGGGATTTCCAGCACCTGTGTGGAGCAGGACAGGCCGTGCATGCTCAGATTGTGATCCCGAGGCTACTCTAAAGCTAGGTCCCACCGAGGCGTGTGTCTCTGCGCTGGTGGAGAATGTGGGTGAGCGCTGTGATGGGACTTCAGGGAGGATGCCTTCAGATTCCCCTTCAGAGGTTTCTTTGGGACTTGATTGGAGGCCCTGGGTCATGGACTCCATCAGCTGTTTCCCAAATGTGCCTGCAGAAGCAAGGAGAGAGAATTAATGCATAGCATAGCCGTGGCCAGTGAAAGTGGACACATCACTCACAGCATGGTTGTCTGATGGATGTTGCACTGCTGGACCCTCACTTGGTAGAGCAGTGCTCACCTCACCGTCAGCACAGGACCGGTCCAGGTCATTGCTGGCCAACTGGATGGCTCTATTTTTGAATTCTGTCAAAACATTGATCTCTGGCATCCCTCCACCTGTCTGCAACCTTTCCCTCCTATTCTGAGCCAGTTTGTCCTGCTTGGAGAGTGTATCAGGACGCCTGCCGGGCCAGATGATAAGGATGCCTGGCCTGTGGGTGGTGAGTGGTCCCATGGACGGGTTGAGGACAATGACGGTGTGTGTGAAAGAGTGAATGGTGATGTCCCTTGCACTGGCAGTGAGTGAGGGCCCTGTGGATGTGTGATGGGTTTGTGAGTGTGAGAGTTGGGAGTGATGAAAAGAGTGACTTATCCTGGCGGAATGGAGATCATTCATCCTTTTGCGGCACTGGGTGGCTGTCCTCCTCTGCAGGGCGTTCACACTGACCACCGCTGCCACCGCCTCCCAAGCGAGATTGGTGACTTTGCTACCCACCCTGTGGCCAGAGCAGGAGTAGAGCACATCCCGGCGGCCTCCACAGCATCCAGCAGTCGCTCGAGGGACCCATCGTTGAAGTGGGGTGGGCTGTGGTCTTTTTTCCTTTGCTGGCCATGTCCTCCTAGCAGTGATAGTGAGTTGGTGACCATGAGCTGCCTTTTAAAGATGGCGGCCATCATGATGCAACAGTGGGGTGATGGCGGGCAGGCGAATGAGAGCCCACTCGCCATGGAAATGGCGTGTTTTGCAAGGGCGAATAAATAGTGAGGCGGGTTCAGGATGATAGGGTGTGAAACCCACCATTTCCTTCGACGGGTAGGACTCCATTTTACCCACCCGCTACCGCACTTAGTGCAATTCTGGGAAAATTCCGCCCCCTGTCTCTCGCAAAAAGCCCTGTCACAGATACGATCATTAATTCCATCACTGAATGCGGTGATGAATGTACAAAGTTTGATGTCAAACTCCTTCAAACTGTTTTCATTCCCAACCTGATGTATAATTTGCCTGATAAATTTCTCTTCTCCATAATTAATTTAGTGATGATTGGGATAATTTGTTTAATTGATTTTTTTTTCAGTGAATTCATTTTCAATCATTTTTTAAAAAAATAATTGCATTCTGTGCTGCCCATTATAGGTGAAGGAATCTCTGTCAGTCCAACACTTAACTCTCAATACAGGAACATAACATTGTGGATACTGGAAATCTGAAATAAAAACAGAAAATGCTGGGGATACTCAGCATGTCTGGTAGCATCTGTGGAGAGAGAAACCGAGTTAATGTTTCTGATTGTCAGTGTTTAGAGATTTGCCAGTTTCTAAGCCAGGCAAAAAAATGCATATGATTAACTTTGAGTTCAAAAATTTCAGTATCATCCTTTTATCAGTAATCTCTCCTGCCTTCCACCCTATCACAGACCTTCACCCCTCTCCTCAAAAATGCAAATGGGATAACTGTAGGTTTGAAGGGAGGGAGAAGTAACTAAGTAGAGAGAGTCATTAATAATATCAGCTAACATGGTTCTGAGGATGGGAAGTTGGATGGTCAGCCGTTTGGTTGGAATAGGATGGAGGGGGGAGGAGGTGAATCTCATGGTAAGATACACTTGGAGATGGCATGAGGGGAGAGAGGAGAGAGCTGGAGAATATCTGAAGGGTGGTGGGGAATTCCTTAGCAGAGGTTTGTCCTGGAGGTTGGGAATGGAAGGGTGTGGCAGAGGCAGATGAATGTATCTCAATCTTAGTGACAAAAAGATCCACGAGCTTCTCACACTTGTTGCTGGAGGTGAGAGTAGAAGAGGGGTCAGGAATTATTTACCTGAAATGGTGGAAGCTAATTCCATAAATAATTTTAAAAGGGGTTTAGACAAATGCTTGAGAATGAGGAATTTACAGGGTTGGAGGAAAAAAGCAGGGATGTGGCACTTAGCACGCCTACTGTTTCAAACAGCTAGCACAGGCGTGATGGGCTGAATGATCATCTTCTGTGCTGTAGGTTTCTATGATTCTATGATTATTATACCAGTTGTAACCCAGTGTCCCCATTATTGGGCTATCATAGACATTCTGCTATTCTCTACATGATACTTGGGAATAATATTTGAGTTCCAGATGTTATCAGTACTATTCAGTGTCTCCTTTCCCAGATGGTTTGTTGTATCTATCCAGAAAATTAGTTTAGTTACCATATCCTTTTGTCGGTTTAATTAAATTGTCCAGCTGACGTGTATCACAAGTTAGTGTCGCTGCCCAACAGAAACTGTGACACATTATATCACGATTACATAATGACTAACGGGCCTTGTCTACAATACAGGAAGCAATGTTAAGAACAGCAGCACCTGGTTATTTAAACAGTTTTAGTTTTATTTTATTCTCTGATAAATAGACATTAGAAACATGGAACATACATGTTAGATCAATGCATAAGTGTGGAGGTCAACAATGCCACCAGATGTCTTATTACTAAATTCTCTTTATGACATCAACCATGTACATTTCTACGAGAGTCCTTCTCCACAAAAACAATCATAACTACATATTTAACAATGAATGAATAAGCTAAGTTTAGACAGCTGGGCTGGTTTAGGGCTCACTTCTTTTAGGATCTGCTACACATAACAGAGAAGTAAATTGATAAAGTACAATTTTCACTCACGACTAACAGCACTTCACTGTTTGTATCAGTTCCATAGTTCAGTCATGTGAAGCCACTTGGTGCTGAGGCAGCTTTGATCAGAATTTAGAGCTGAACTTAACACTAACTTTAAATTTAGAAAAGCTCCATTTTATTAGAATGTATTGGATATCTCGGTGTCAAAAATGTTTTTATTGACATCACTCTTGTTAAGGGCATTGGGACGTTTAACTGAATGAAACCCACTGTATAAATGCAACTTGTTGTTGTTGCACTTCTATTACCTCACCTACATTAACCCTGATATATATGACTCAATGAAATAGCAACAGATGAAGCTTTTATAAATAATCTGATGGATCCAATAATTTGACAGTTGGCCACAGACCAGCATTTCTGCAAAAATAAACACTCACAAATAGGCACATAGAAATGTGTAGTATGAAGTCTTAAAAAACAAACCCTTTGGAGTTTAGCAGAATGAGAGGTGATCTCATAGAAACTTAAAATTTTGAGGGTGTTGATAGGGTTGACACATAGATTGTTACCCCTGGCTGTGCTTTTGTGTTTCCAAGACTGACGCAGTGATGATGTTTCATATGTACTACCATGAATACTTGTCTTGGGCCTGTTCTGTTCCAGCTTCTCTGCCCCCACTTGATCTCTCTGCCAGTCTCACTCTGCTCTCACTCTTGCAGCTGGTCTTGGGCCTGCACTGCCACCACTCTTTACCCTTGTTTATCTTTATTTACTGGAGCAGGAACAAAACTGTCAGCTCAGCAGTGACTTTTATCTAGTCTCCTGTAACCTGTTATTCCTTATGTTCCATTTCACCCACAATCTTAATTTATATTTAATGATTGCTTTCATTGAATGGTAATCTCTGTCTCTAGCAGATAGCCGTGTCACAGGTAGAATCATTTCAATACATCACTAGGTGCAGTAACACATTTATAAAATCTCAATAAGTCCTCAGTAAAACTTGCAACTTTGCTCTCAGACTGATATATAATTTAAAAACAAAAAGCTAAAAGCTACTGCGGATGCTGGAAATACAAAACAAAACAAAAATAGAATTACCTGGAAAAACTCAGCAAGTCTGGCAGCATCGGCGGAGAAGAAATCAGTCAACGTTTCGAGCCTTCATGGCCCTCCGGCAGAACTGCAGCATAGTTTCAACAAGGGAGAAATATAAATTGGTTTAAGGTGGGTGGCGGGGGGGTGGCGGGAAGAGACACATTGAGGGTGTGGTGTGAGCAGATAATCAAAAGATGTCACAGACAAAAGGGTCAAAGAGGTGTTGAAGGTGGTGGTGTTTGTCTGAGAAAAGTGCTAATTAAGAATGGAAAACAGGATATTCAAAGTACAGCTCTAGTGGGGGTGGGGTGGAAAGACTAAAGGTTTTAGTTTTAGATTTAAAAATAATGGAAATAGGTAGGGAAAGAAGAATCTATATAAATTATTGAAAAAAAAGCGGGTGGGGGGCGGAAAAGAAACGGGGTGGGGATGGGGGGAGGGTGAGTTTAAGATCTAAAGTTGTTGAATTCAATATTCAGCCCAGAGGGCTGTAAAGTGCCTAGTCGGAAGATGAGGTGCTGTTCCTCCAGTTTGCGTTGGGCTTCACTGGAACAATGCAGCAAGCCAAGGACAGACATGTTGGCAAGAGAACAGGGTGGAGTGTTAAAATGGCAAGCGACGGGGAGGTTTGGGTCTTTCTTGCGGACAGACCGCAGGTGTTCCGCAAAACGGTCGCCCAGTTTGCGTTTGGTCTCTCCAATGTAGAGGAGACCGCATTGGGAGCAACGAATGCAGTAGACTAAGTTAGGGGAAATGCAAGTGAAATGCTGCTTCACTTGAAAGGAGTGTTTGGGCCCTTGGACGGTGAGGAGAGAGGAAGTGAAGGGGCAGGTGTTGCATCTTCTGCGTGGGCATGGGGAGGTGCCATAAGTGGGGGTTGAGGAGTAGGGGGTGATGGAGGAGTGGACCAGGGTGTCCCGGAGGGAACGATCCCTATGGAATGCCATCAAGGGGGGTGAAGGGAAGATGTGTTTGGTGGTGGCATCATGCTGGAGTTGGCGGAAATGGCGGAGGATGATCCTTTGAATGCGGAGGCTGGTGGGGTGATAAGTGAGGACAAGGGGGACCCTATCATGTTTCTGGGAAGGAGGAGAAGGCGTGAGGGAGGATGCGCGGGATATGGGCCGGACACAGTTGAGGGCCCTGTCAACGACCGTGGATGGAAAAACCTCGGTTAAGGAAGAAGGAGGACATGTCAGAGGAGCTGTTTTTGAAGGTAGCGTCATCAGAACAGATGCGACGGAGGCGAAGGAACTGAGAGAATGGGATGGAGTCTTTACAGGAAGCGGGGTGTGAGGAGCTGTAGTCGAGGTAGCTGTGGGAGTCGGTAGGCTTGTAATGGATATTGGTGGACAGTCTATCATCAGAAATTGAGACAGAGAGGTCAAGGAAGGGAAGAGAAATGTCAGAGATGGACCATGTGAAGATGATGGAGGGGTGGAGATTGGAAGCAAAATTAATAAATTTTTCCAGGTCCAGACGAGAGCATGAAGCAGCACCAAAGTAATCATCGATGTACCGGAGAAAGAGTTGTGGGAGGGGGCCGGAGTAGGACTGGAACAAGGAATGTTCCACATACCCCATAAAGAGACAGGCATAGCTGGGGCCCATGCGGGTACCCATAGCCACACCTTTTATTTGGAGGAAGTGAGAGGAGTTAAAGGAGAAATTGTTCAATGTGAGAACAAGTTCAGCCAGACGGAGAAGAGTAGTAGTGGATGGGGATTGTTGGGGCCTCTGTTCAAGGGAGAAGCTAAGGGCCCTCAGACCATCCTGGTGGGGGATGGAGGTGTAGAGGGATTGGACATCCATGGTGAAGAGGAAGCGGTTGGGGCCAGGGAACTGGAAATTGTTGATGTGACGTAAGGTGTCAGAGGAATCACGGATGTAGGTGGGAAGGGACTGGACAAGGGGAGAGAGAAGGGAGTCAAGATAACGAGAACTGAGTTCCGTGGGGCAGGAACAGGCTGACATGATTGGTCTGCCAGGACAGTTCTGTTTGTGGATTTTGGGTAGGAGGTAGAAGCGGGCCGTCCGAGGTTGGGCGACTATCAAGTTGGAAGCTGTGGGAGGAAGATCTCCAGAGGAGATGAGATCAGTGACAGTCCTGGAAACAATGGCTTGATGTTCTGTGGTGGGGTCATGGTCCAGGGAGAGGTAGGAGGAAACATCTGCGAGTTGACGCTCAGCCTCCGCGAGGTAGAGGTCAATGCGCCAGACAACAACAGTACCACCCTTGTCAGCGGGTTTGATGACAATGTTGGGGTTGGACCTGAGAGAACGGAGTGCAGTGAGTTCAGAGAGAGACAGGTTAGAGTGGGTGAGAGGAGCAGAGAAATTGAGACGGCTAATGTCACGCCGACAGTTCTCAATGAAAAGATCAAGAGAAGGTAAGAATCCAGAGGGAGGGGTCCAAGTGGAGGGAGAATATTGGAGGTGGGTAAAAGGATCCGTTGAACGGGGAGAGGACTCCTGCCCAAAGAAGTGAGCACGGAGACGAAGACGGCAGAAGAAGAGTTCAGCATCATGCCGAGCCCGAAATTCATTGAGATGAGGGCGTAAGGGTATGAAACTAAGTCCTTTGCTGAACACTGAACGTTCAGCATCGGAGAGGGGAAGGTCAGAGGGTATAGTGAATACGCGGCTGGGGCTGGGATTGGAAGATGGGGTGAGGACGGAGGGACAAGCAGGGGTGGAGGGTCCCAGATGGGTGTTGGAGTCGATGAGTTGTTGGAGCTTGCGTTCCTTAGCACTTGAGAGAAAGAGAAAAAGTTTCTTGTTGAGGCAACAGATATATAATTTCCCTGTTTATTTCCCTTCCTTACAGTTAATGTAGTGACACTTGTGAACCTGGCCCAGGGAAAATGTGGTCTCTCCAAATGTGTTACTCGCTATCTGTTGGCTATGGCAGCGGCAGATCTAGTGGTTATTATCCTCGATCTGATACTGAGGCACATTCCGATTCTTTATAATGAACAGTTTCTTTTTCTGGAATCCATCCCCTTATGTAATATCCACGCCATCCTGCTTTATGCAACAACCGACTGTTTAGTTTGGTTCACTGTTGCTTTTACCTTTGATCGATTTGTGTTCATATCTTGCCAGAAACTGTAAAGTAAATATTGCACTCAGAAAATGGCAGCTGTAGTTCTGGGACTAGTGACCGTGGTGAGCTGTTTAAAGAACATTTTCTGGTATTTTATGTTAACAGGCCAGTATTCAATGAGAAATGACCCCTGGTTTTGTGATGTAACAATTGCTGTTCTGTTCTTTTTGGTCTGGGTAACAAGTGAGTTCTTCCATCACATCCTAACCCCAGTGATCTCATTTGTCCTGATTCTGCTGCTGAATGTTTTCACTGTCAGACACATTTTAGTGAGCAGCAGAGCCCGAAGGAGAGTCCGGGCTCACAGCGATCAGAAGAGTCCCCGAGACCCAGAGATGGAGAGCCGAAGGAAAGCTATCATTTTACTGTTTGTTATCTCTGCTAATTTCATCCTGTTATGGGCAATGTTAATGATATATTCTTTATGTAGGCGGTTATGGTTATTGGGGTATTGGTCTGCATTTCTAAATGCTTATGTACAGGAATTAGGCTTCATGCTGCAGCTCCTGAGTTGCTGCACCAACACTTGTATTTACGCTGTGACCCAGACCAAGTTCAGGGAGCAGTTGAAGAATGTGCTGAAATATCCCTTTACTTCAATTTTCAACTCATTCAATGTTGAGAAAAACTGAATCACAGAGTTTCCAGCATGTTCTCATTTCACATTTCCAGTGTGGGGTGGGGTGTGTTCGGCTGTCACTATGGTAATGGAAAATGGGGGCAGGGACTGTTCCCCATGGGGGTGGGGATTGGATTCAAATCCTCTTTCCCATGGTAATGGGATGTGTGGAAATAGTTTCCAATTTCCTGGCCCTAACTGGCCTCCTCTTCACGCCAGGCGTCCAATCCCTTTACAGATCCATCCCTTACCAGGATGGCCTGAGGGGATCTCCACTTCATTGAATGGAGGCCCAACCAGTTTCCATCCATCACCACCCACATCAACCTGGGGCTGAACTTGTTCTCTCAGTGAACATCTCTTTTAATTCATCTCACTTTCTCCAAATAGAACTTGTTGGCGTGGGTACCTGCTTGACTCGAGCTACGTCTGGCTTTTTTGTGGAGTATGTAGAACATTTCTTATCCAGTTCTACTTCTGCTGTCACCATGAATGAGAAAATTTCATCAACTCTGCTTCCAGTTTCCACCTTCACCTTCACATGGTACATCTCTGAATCTTCCCTTCCCTTTGATTCCGTCTCTCCGTTTCTGGTGTTAGCCTGACAACAAATACTCATTATAAGATGAGACTCCCAAATTTACTTCAACTGCACTTCCTCACACCCCACTTCCTGTCAGGATTCTAACCCATTCTCCAAGTTTCTCCGTCACTGTCGTATCTGTTCTGAATTCGCAACCTTCCATTCTACTTCCAAAATGTCTTTGTTTTCTCAAATGAGGACTCTTCCCACCCCCACCATGGCTGACAGGTCTCCTGACTGTATCTGACCCATTTCTCACACTTGTTCTCTCACCCCTTCCCCTCCCTCCCCGAGGGTTGATAGGGCTTCCCTTGGCCTCCCCTTGCACTTCACCAAGCTCCAATGGATCATCCTCCACAATTTCTGCCACATCCAATGTAATGCCACCATCAAGCATGTCTTTCCCTGCACTCCCCTTTCAGCATTCTGAAGGGACTGTTCCCTCTGTGACACCCCTGGTCCACTCCTTAGTCACCCTCAGCACCCCATCCCATTCCTACACCACTTCTCCATGCAACCACAGGAGATGTAACACCTGCCAACATGCCTCCCCTCTCCTCAATGTCCAAGACCCAACACTCCTTCCAAGTGAAGCAGAAATTTACATGGACTTTACTCAATTTAATAAACTTTATTTCTTGCTCTGAATATGGTCGTCTCTACATTGGGGAAACCAAACGCAGATTGGATGATGGCTTTGTGGAACACCTTGTTCAGTCCACAGCTCTGACCCCAAGCTCCCGGTGACCTGTCATTCTAATTCTCCACATTTGTCTCACGCTGACATTCCTGTTTTCAGCCGACTGCAAGTCTTCCAGTAAAGTTCAACGTAAGATCAAGGGACAGAACCTTATCTTTCAATTAGGCATTTAATAGCCTTCTGGACTCAATATTGAGTTCAACAATTTCAGACCATAATTTCTGAACCCTTCCCCCACCCATATCATTTTGTTTCTTTTTTTTAGCATTTGTCGGTCTTATTCGTTTCCACTTTTGCTTTCAGGCAGCAGACCTTCATTATTCTGCCATTGAAACCTCCTCTGGACCCATCTTTTTGTTTCTTTATTTGTCCCACTAGTATTCCCTTTGGCTGTTACCACCAACTCTTCTGTCATTTAATGTCTCCCATTTTCCACTCCATCACAGACCTTCACAATTGTGTTTATTTTCCACCCTCCTCCATTTCCCTTACAATGAAGCCTGTTACATTTCTAAACTTTGCCAGTATTGATGTAAGGTCACAACCCGGAATGTTCCTTCTGTTTCTCCCTGCCAGACGCGTTGAATTGTTCCTGACTTTAGCCAGAATTTTCTGCCCCCTCCCACCACCTGCCCCGTCGAAGGCAACAGACCTTTTAATGGCCGACCACGTTTTCGGATTTCCAGCATCTGCAGTATTTTGCTTTTATTTTAGTGTCTAGGATTCGGACTGGGATTCCTACCATCCAGAAACGCCTCAGCTCAGCAGTTTGATTCACTCCCTGAGTCTGTATCACAATGGAATGTTTCTCAATCTGGGCTCCTGTACATTGACAAGTTAATCCAGGACAGAACGGGTTTGACTAGGGGACCACTTTTGTTGATTTGAAACCTTTAACTCTGAGCTCTTGTTGGGAGCGTGACTGAAATTTGAAAATATCTAATCCTGCGACAGGGTCCACACAGGGACTGGGAAATGAATGTGACCCAGTGACACAGGTCAATTCCACCAACAGCTCACATGTAATATTAAAGCCAGTCAGCTCCATCTGTATTTCCTTCTCTCTCTGGCTGACTCTCTGGGCTAGATTTTCACATCTGCTTTAATCCCTGACATCAGGATCAAATGGGGTCCTGAGCTCCCACTTACTTGGCAGTGAGACCAGTGAAACAACCTTCTCAGGAGGTGGTCATCTAATTGTTCACCTCCAAGCTCACTGTCCAACTAAGGACAGAGGACGGGTTCCTGATGATGTCCAGTTACTCAGAGGGCCAGCAGCTCCAGAGCCACGGCAACCTCACCGGAAGAGGCTGCTGCTGAGGCAGGTCGGACACTCTGAGAACTCCTCAATGTGAAGCTCCCTTACTGGCCTGAACAGCAGTCAACAAATCAACTGGTTAATTGGGGCAGAGGGGAGAACCCCGCCCCGGAGCAGTCTCTCGATTTGCAACCACTGTTCAACTCTGAGCAATTCGATTAATCCATGACCAATACACTCGTTACTGGACTGAAGCTTCTTGTGACCAGTACAATTCCCTCTGTTTGAACAATCTTCCACTTCCGGCACAGACACGATGGGCTGAATGGCCTCGTTCTGCACCATAACTTTTCAATGTTTCTATTTACTATGGTTCTATGTCATGCACCACATCAAAAACCCTGTTGTTCTGTTTAGCACAATTTACCACATAATGATATTTCAAACCACAACTGAAACACCTGTCAGTAACTCCACGGGTCTTGCTGGGTTTCATTTATCTTTTATTATTACTCCATTCCATTCGTCTGCCATATCTGCCAATAATACCTCCACCCTCATTTCTTTAACCTGTGACTCTTCTGTGGTACTGCCACCTGCACCCCATATCGAAACGATGTCACAAGGCTACAACCATTCAGTCCTCCACCTTGTGAGAGAACGCCAAATGTCTGTCTCTGTCTCTCTCTCTCTCTTTCTCCCTCGCTCAGAATCTAACTCCAGTTTACTCCAGGAACCCATCCATGTTTGACACTTCAGCACAATCCCCCATTTGAAAGCAAGCACTGAGCCAGGAATTTCCAAAAAGAATTCCTGCAATCTTGTACATACTGTTAAATTCCATGAAATATTGCTCTATGGAATATCTATCCGCTTTTTCTAATTCTATCAATGTCTGACCGTGCCTCATAAGCATTTAATAGATCAACATTCTTCTAAATTTCATCCATAAAGCTCGAATAGAATATCCAAATCTTCATCAATGTCCAATTGACAAGCCTCTAGCTCACAAATTACTTTGTATCTGATCCTGCTTTTATTAAGAAACGAGTGACAGACCATACCTTGTTTTTTCTTTGGTATATATCGACTTCATTTTTCCATTGGTCCTAAGGTTCTGATAGAGAAAATCAGTGGGAAATCATACCCTGACACTGTATACTTGGTTCCAACCATTCTTCTCAAAAGTTACTCCAATTACAATCTTTGGT